>NW_006296057.1:158041-160637 GCF_000327345.1 Myotis davidii
GGGTGGGGGTGGGGGGGACATGGGGAAAGCCCTGAATTCCTCATCATAGGCCATTTTGCGGGGGAGCAAAGGGGGTTAAAATCTATGCTTTGGCCAAGGTGGTAGTAGAGAGTGGGGAAAGGATAATGGCTTGGAAGTGGGAGGGGCATAAATTAAGACTTAAAAGAAGAAACCAGGGGTGCAAATGAAGCGCCCCCACACCCAGCAGCAGTCCCACAGGCAGTGACCTTCACATCTGCTCTAAGAAGCCATCCCGAGCTAGAAAGCTGTTGCAGGGAGGAAGCGGGGATGTGAGCGTGGGGGTGTGGGAGAAGGGGGGTAAAGGGGGAGAGGAGGTGGGGAAGGAGAAGACAGAGCCCCAGGCCAGGGGTCCTCAAACTTTTTAAATAGGGGGCCAGTTCACTGTCCCTCAGACCGTTGGAGGGCCGGACTACAGTTTTAAAAAAACTATGAACAAATTCCTATGCACACTGCACATATCTTATTTTGAAGTAAAAAAACAAAACGGGAACAAATACAATATTTTTATTTGCATATGGCCCTCGGGCCGTAGTTTGAGGACCCCTGCCCC
The DNA here is from genome assembly GCF_000327345.1 of Myotis davidii. Classification (NCBI taxonomy): domain Eukaryota; kingdom Metazoa; phylum Chordata; class Mammalia; order Chiroptera; family Vespertilionidae; genus Myotis; species Myotis davidii. The sequence continues at coordinate 158,613 of NW_006296057.1, forward strand.
AGGCCATGTAATCAGCAGCAAGGTGATTGTGTCTTTTCACAGTTGAGTTAGATGTGCCCCACCTGTTACGATGGGAATTGATTCATATATACAGGACTTTTTTAATCCCGAAGTTCAACTCTGTGGACCGTGGTTACACTTGACAGGACAATTTCTTATGGCACAACTTATATATTCAAAAAGACAAAAAATTAGTATCATTTACAGTGTCTTACCATCAATTGCCTTTGAATGGACACTACACTTTGATGTCCACAAGACGTATCTAGAACACTTCTGCTGTGGAAAATGAAGACTGCTCAGATCGAACAGGGGAGAGTGGGCCTGTGGCCTTGTTGATTAGTTGCCGTAACACTGTCCTTCAGGTGGCTGAGGGTGTTTCATATTTTCTTTAGACATCATTAGGCAACAAAGCCCCTGCAGGACTGCAATGCTATGTGAATTCTGCCATTTCACTAGCACTGATATGGCTCTTGGTCCCCCACTCCACTGGAACTATTAATTCCATTCATATTAATTTTTGTTACAAATCTTACAAGGGGGGTGCTCGTGGGTATTTAGGTTCATGCTCTATTTAAGGCTTTATGTTTGGTTTTCATGAATGGTTCTTGGAGGCCCAATGATCATCCCTATCCATCTTGTAAGTGTTCTGTCTTCCTATCTTCCAGACCCCAGCTAACTGTGCCTTCTCCTAGTCCTTTTGGCCTTCCTCCCGTTCTTCCATCAGTCGAAAACTGCGAGGGACTTTTACTCCCCAGCCCGTGGTGGTTGCCATCTTGCATTGCTGGAAGGCTAGCCAACAATTTACCTGTTTTTTTTAAACAGTGTTTCTCAAACTTCAACCATGAATCCTTTGGTAGTATAATAACTATTCATGACCTGAGTAATTCAGGATCTGAGGAACACGTTTGAGGAATGTCACCTACGTGAACATATCACTGCCCACAAGCTTCAGCCACATTAGTGATCCAGAGTTAACCAAACTCACCAATGTTCACCCCTCTACCTCAACTCACACAGACTAAAATTGAATAATTTACTGTGCTAACTTTACTTCAAGAAAGCACCATGCATAGGTAATTTAATATTATGTAAATTATATCTCAATAAAAGCTTTTTTTTAAAGACAATATGCTTGCATTTTAGGAATACTGAGTAGAGTAACCTGATGAAGACAAGAAAACGATAGTTTTCAGGGCTATTTTATGAGGATCAAGGTGACTCAATCCTGCCCACAAGAGAGGATACATCTTTAGTTACAATGAAGTCTCCCAGATTCATACTTCATAATTACATCTCTTCCAGCTTTTCCTTTCAAATGTTCTGGCAATGTCTGCAAATTAATCTACTTAAGTTCTTCTACTGGACAAAAAGGTAAATGAATATATCAGGGTGGAAATGAATAGCAACAGCTATATTCCAAAACTGCACACTGTAAGTGCAGTATTTTTTTTAAACTTCATATTTTCCCCAATACATACATGTAAGGAAATATATTTAAAGTTCAAAAGTTAAAAGTTTTTAATTTGAAATCTTTAGGAATAACTGATTTATAAAGAATATGTGTTATACATTTACCTGTGCCTTTATATGCCTTAAAACACATCAAATATACTCCATTTAAGCACGGCTCAAAGCTAAACACCTCTCTAATTTTACCATTTTCTAGAAGCAAAAATTGACAAGGCTGATGTAAGTGCTGAATCAGAATCACACTCCATGCATCCCTCTAGAGTTGACACATGAAAAGATTTAATTTACTGCCATAGATCAGCAATTTTCAACTGGTGTGCTGCAAGAATTTTTAAAACATGAAATACCTATTTAGTCAGGGGCACTGACTTTTTTCCCCTTAGATTGTGAAATAAAAAAATAGCAACAGCCAACACAATATTAGCCATCAGGTGTGCATGCCCTGTCTTAAACCATAAATATATAGGTAACATAAGAGTTGTATCTTATTGGTCAGGTCGCATAAGTTTGTACCTGATTGGTTAATTCTTGCATGTGCTAGGTGTTGGGGGA
>NW_006296057.1:160671-163960 GCF_000327345.1 Myotis davidii
TCAATTAAAAATTTTTTTTAAATAACAAAAAAAAGAAATCCTTATATACAAGTATAGGCATCTGATTTTTTAAAAAGTCAATTTGGAGCAAAAAGGTTAGGTAATTACATTATTTTTCTGTAACTCAATCAAATTATACCTATTTTTTATCAGATCAGCAAAATAATACTTTTTTTGGTGTGCCACGGAATTTTAGTAATTAGTTTGTGTCCCATGAGATCAAAAAGATGATTGAAAATTGCTGCCATAGATGGATTATACCATCGAAATGACTCTCAATAGCCACTTTTAGTTTGTTTATCTCATCACCCACGCAAAACAAAAATATCATAAAAGGAGATGATACTTTTAAAATTTTTTTATTGATTTGAGAGAAAGAGGGGACAGAGGAAGAGAGAGAAAGAGAAACATTGATTTGTTGTTTCACTTATCCATGCATTCAATGGTTGCTTCTTGCAAGTGCCCTGGCTGGAGATCGAACCCACAACTTTGGTGTATGGGGACGATGCTCTAACCAAGTAAGCTACTGGCCAGAGCAAAGATGATACTATTTAAATGCAAACTGTTTACTCAACTATTATACTATTTAAAACACCACTCTTCAAAGAGGCCACAAAAAGTATAGCATTCAAACATCTTAGGTAAGACTCTTCAAGGGTAAGCTTTTCTATTTTTCAGTCAGCTTGTTTAAAGTTTAATAGCAACAGGATACTTCTGTAGAGACGTGCAGTTGGTTCAGACTCAGTTTCTGCTCATGCTACGCAAAGCATCCATGATGGTTTTATTGTACTCTGCAATCTGCTTGTTCACATTCTTCATAACTGTCTGGTAATCACTCTCTTGACTCTTGGTGGCTATGACTAATTACATGAGTTAAGGGGGAACACTATCAATACAAATCCTATCTAATAAAAGAGTAATATGCAAATTGACCATCACTCCAACACACAAGATGGCCACCCCCATGTGGTCAAAGTTGGCCGTCAGGGGAGGGAAGTTGGGGGGGAACAGCCCTGCAGTGGAGGGCAGTTGGGGCAACCAGGCCAGCAGGGGAAGGCAGTTAGGGGCAATTTGGCCGCAGGGGAGCAGTTAGGCGTCGACCAGGCTGGCAGGGAGTGGTTGGGGGCAGTCAGGCAGGCAGGCGAGCAGTTGGAAGCCAGCAGTCCTGGATTGTGAGAGGGCAGTCGGACATCCCTTGAGGGGACCCAGATTGGAGAGGGTGCAGGCTGGGCTGAGGGACACACCTCCCCACCCCCATGCATCAATTTTGAGCACTGGACCTCTAGTCTATATATATAAAAGCCTAAGTGTCCCTTACGGCAGAATGACTGGAACAACCAGTTGACCAGTCACTATGATGCACACTGACCACGAGGGGGCAGACGCTCAATGCAGAAGCTGCCCCCTGGTGGTCAGTACACTCCCACAGGTGGAGCGCTGCTCAGCCAGAAGCCGGGCTCACGGCTGGTGAGCGCAGCTGGGTGGTGGAAGCCTCTCCTGACTCCGCGGCAGTACTACTGAGTGGAAGCAGCAGGTGCTGAGGGCCGGGATGAGCGTCAGCGGCGCAGCGCCCAACCCTGGTTCTGGCTCCTCCCTGGCTGCCTGCCACTTGGCACACTGCTACATCCCTCTCATAATCTGGGGCCCCTCGGGGGCCTAAACCACAGTCAGACATCCCCAGAGGGTCCCAGATTGCAAGAGGACGTAGGTCAGGCTGAGGGACAACCCTTCCCTGCCCCTCCCCGCAATGCATGAATTTCTTTCACCGGACCTCTAGAAGTAATATAATTGTGGGTCAGAAAGGAACCAAATAATACTAGTATTTTCCTTATTGATAACTGAAGATGGGACAGGAAAAGCACAATTAAGCTATTTTTAAAAAACAATATATTATTTTAACAAATTAAGCATCAATTGAATCTTAAAAAGCCAAGCAGAACTGGTTTCAAAAAAGTTCACTTAAAATGGAAAGCTTTTTTATAGTAAATGTTATACATCTCAATCAAATTCTGGTCTTAGAACAATCCAACGTTCAGAACAACCATGTTCTCTAGAGTATCACAAAGAATTTCAGGTCAGTCTCCAGACCTCACTTGATGCTGCACAAACCTGGAGTCCTGTCCATCAGCATATTGTGAATGGGAGTCTTTTGCTTTAAAACTAAGTTGTATGGCCACTGGGAATAGAGGCCTGATGCATCTCATTTGTAAGTATGCTGTGGTCCACGCTGCCCTGAGCAGTGTCCTATAGCAGAACATATGCTGCATGGAGTCAGGATCTAATCCTCCAAGCAGAGATGTCCTTGAAGGGGGACAGGGAATAGAAAACTACTTTGGGGAAATGTTTCTTACAACCCCACAGTGCATGTCCTCAGCAGCTGCTTCCTCTTATAGGCATTCAAAAAGATAAGCAAGAAGATGGGACATAGGTACCATTTTGGTAGAAATCAGATGAAGTTGAATTGGCTGAAACAGATGAGCTTGAAGGTCAAATCTCTCATATGACTACTTAGTTTATCTCCTTGGCTGCACAGATATCCAAGTAGAGCAGTATAAACAATGATACCCCCTTCCCCCTACACACATACATATGGTTATATATAATTCTCCCAACAACTCTACGAGAGGAACTATTAACTCTATTTGAGATGATAAAATTGAGGGTTAAACAAATTAAGTAAATTGTCCAAAGTCCATGACTTATAAGAAGTTAGCATTTAAAATTAGATCTACTGACTCCATATCCTATGCACTTAGTCACTATGCCACACTACTTTGCTACACACACACACACACACACACACACACACTCACACACACACCCTAACTATTGTAGAATGGAAACTAAATCTTATTCCTTTATTCCCACATAGTTTAGCTCAGTGTTTTATACATATTATGTACCTGAAAAAATGTGTGTTGAATTATTTAATTTCAGTCTGTAAATAAATTCATAGAAAAATAATCACTAGATCAAGTTCATTTGCAGCTTTTTAAAGGATACATTCTTTCATCACAAAATTATTTTGTTCATGGTGTTGCCACTTCCTTTCCAAATTTGTAAGCTAAAAACACAAAAGAAAAATGTTATCCAGTGCCCCTATTCACAAAAATTATTAGACATACAGGAAAAAAAAAACAAAAACACCACAACTTTAAATCTTATCAACTCCTTGCATGAGATAAAGCTATTGTAGACAAAAAAGAAATTTAGGGAATATTAAATAATAGTAAATACATGAATAAATACAATGTTGCCTCTGACAATAGGTTTAGTCTATGTTTATTTT
>NW_006296057.1:163975-168429 GCF_000327345.1 Myotis davidii
AATGTATTTAAAATATTTATTATACCAATGAACATGCCAACCGAAAGACAATTTACTATTTATACCTTTCTTAAAAGAACTTAAAAAAGAATGAGACATGATGGGAATGTCTCCTTAAAATCTGGAAGTCTAATGCCATAAATGTAACGTATATTCTAACACTGTCTAAGGTTCAGCTATATAGGAAAGACTTCCTTATTTCCAGGCTTCACTTCCTGTCTAGTTCTACAAGCTGTGATAAGAGCAGAGCTGCAGTGTGAAGATTATAAGAGGGCTGGCGAAACGCTGGCACTGTTACAATAATTTCTGCATCAACAGGAAGCTAATGTGGATATTATATTGATGGTTGCTTCCTCAGAAGACAATTTTACTGTTATAGAATTAAATTGTTTTTCTGATTTAATTAACCTTGTAACTCTGGGTTACGGTCTTTCTTTTTTAAGATACACATAGTTTGTGTGTTTTTTTCCTAAGCAAAGTGCCTTCTGAAAAATAAAACACAAAATATTCTGCCCAGACATTTCCAAGAAGTAATAATCACTTTTAAAAATCTGATAATTAAAGCAGCTTTAGTAATATTTCTTCATGCTCTCATGATAAACTTATTTTCGGGGCATAAGTTCAGACTTAATGTAGCATCCATCCTATTGTTTCCTCCAAAGAGATAAATCTAGATATTAGGATGAATCATAACTAATAAATCATGTGAACCTTATGTGCTGTGAGTTAACACTACTAAATCAGATCTAGCTCCCCAGACAGGACCTTGAAGTGAAGATGGACTTAAGGAAGCTGTCAGCACTTTCTGACAATAAATCTAATAACCTTTTGCAAAGTCAAGTACCACACTTTTCCCTCTTTGTTCTACACAAAGAAGTGGCCTTCTTATAAAGCAGCAGACCTTAGGTGCCACACGAATAATGCTATAAAGCAACACTGTGCCAGATGGTCACATTCCTCCCATCTTATACATGAGATTTGCCTTTAAATCTCCAAGTCTATCATGAAGCACAATTCTGTTTTTTTCCTACAACTTACTTAAAACATCTAGTATAAGTTCCTTATATATTCTAGATATTAACCCCGTATTAGATATACGATTTGCAAATATTTTCTCCCACTTCATAGGTGCTTTTTTATTTTGTTCATTGCAAAAGGAACAGAAGCTTTCTAGTTTGATGTAGGTCACTTATTTCTGCCTTTGTGGCTTGTGCTTTTGGTGTCATATCAAAAAAATCCTTGTCAAGACTAATGTCACCTATGCTTTCTTCTATTAGTTATACAGTTGTTTCAATATTAATATGTTTAAATGATTTCAAATAACTAATAGCAATTCATTCAAAAAATAGTCTGTGATGTAAAATTATTTATAGATGTCAAGAACTAGTTTTCCATGAAATATTGTAATAGATAGGGATATCAGAATTTGACTTGATTATTTGGAACTCAAAAAAGGCAACAAAATAATACTGTACAGTGTGTCTTATGTTATAAATTCCTATTATCAGTATATGTGGTTAAGAATATGATTAGACTAAGTGAAATAAGCCAGTCAATGAAAGAAAAATACCACATGATCTCACTTATTCACGGATAATTGAGACCATTATACACTTTTGAACAATAATAGATACAGAGGCAGAGCTGCCTCAAACAGAGTGTCAAACTGCATCGGGAAGGCCGGGGAGGGTTCGGGGGCGGGAGGTAGGGGGGTAAGAGATCAACCAAAGGACTTGTATGCATGCATATAAGCATAACCCATGGACATAAGACACTGGGGAATAGGGGAGGCTAAGGGACTGTCTAGGGCGGGGAAAAAAATGGACACATATGTAATACCCTTTGTAATAAAATAAAATAAAAAAGAAAAAAAAAAGAATATGATTAGAACTTAATGTAGAAATAAACAAAGCAACTACTGACCGGCTCTAAGAAATTGTGTTTGTCAAATATTTTCCTCCTAAATAATCTCATCAGGAGAAGAGGGCCAGTATTCCATAAGAAATATCACTATTTTTTCCTAAGAACCATTTAAGACGATGACTCCATAAACATTTTTTAGGTTTCTTCTTCAGCACACATCACAGACTGTTTTTTGAATGAATGGCTATTAGTTATTTGAAATCATTTAAACATATTACAAGGTTAAATATTCTAAACATCCTAGGATAATTTTACCACTTAAAAATCTATATCAAGACTTACATATTATGAATTAGAGAGAGAATAACTGACTGATAAATTTTAATTATGTAATTTAGTGATTTCTAAGCTTTTAGTAGTTATAGCAAACTCTGGTGAGCTTCTACCCCATACAAGAAGAATATAAGTTATACCTTTTTTTAAAAAAAAAAAATGGTACAGCCAGACAATGATTTAGCTGATGTCACAAAAAAAAGAACTTGAAAATATTGGGGGAGAGTAGGTGGGTGGGAAGTAATCAACCAAGAACCGTGTATGCATATATGCATGGCCCATGGCCACAGATAATGGGGCAGAGAGGACCTGGGGCAGGAGGGGCAGGGTGTGCTGGGCTGGGGAGGGCTGGAGGGGGTCAATGGGGAAAAAAGGGGGACATATGTAATACTTTCAACAATAAAGAATTATAAAAAAAAGAAAATAAATGCTTAAAGACTGTATGCATAGAATGATTTCATTTTTTGGTAAAAACCATATAATTAATATGGGTGTATAACTGCAAAGGAAAAAGTCTGTAAAATGTTATACCAAAATGTTAATGATTATCTGTCATGATCACATTATTATATAAAGAAAAGGAAGAAAAATGTTAATGCATTTAGCATTAATAAATCATAGTTTAAACTGTTACATAGCTGTAAATCAAGAAGTTCAAGGATAAGACTGCTCTTTACAGCATTATTTGAATAATTTTAAAAATTAGAAATAACCTAAATGTCCAGTAATATAGAATTGGTTTAGTAAATTGTGCTATATTCATGCAGTCAAATATTTAAAGAATCATATTTAAAAATATCTATAGACAATGGTAAGTACTTATCTATAATAATAAAAGTGTAATATACTAATTAGACCAGACAGCTGAACGACCTTTCGGACATCATTCTGGACAAAGCTGCGATGGAGGGGGTCAAGGCAGAGGTGATTAGTGGCAATCAGGCAGGCAGGAGAGTGGTTCAGGGAGATTAGGCAGGCAGGCGAGTGCTTCAGGGAAATCAGGCAGGCAGGCAAAGTGGTTAGGGGCAATCAGGCAGGCAGGCAGGCAAGCAGTTAGGAGCCAGCAGTCCCGGATTGAGAGAGGGTGCAGGCTGGGCTGAGGGACCCGCCCCACCCCACCCCCCCCACACACACACAAATTTCATGCACTGGGCCTCTAGTAGTTAATAATGAAAAACTGGAGTGAGGTGACATCTCATTGTAATTTTGATTTGCATTTCCCTAAAAGTTACTGATGTTGAGCATCTTTTCATATATCTGTTGGCCATTTGTGTGTCTTTTGGGGAGAGGTGTCTGTTCAGGTCCTCTGCTCATTTTTAATTATATTGTTTGATTTTTTTGGTGATGAGTTTTTTATATATATTTTGAATATTAACTCCTTGTCACAGCTATGGTTTACCAATATCTTCTCTCATTTGATTGGTCCCCTTTTTGTTTTGTTGGTGGTTTCTTTTGCTGTGCAGAAGTTTTTTGGTTTGAGGTACTACCTCACACCTGTTAGAATGGCTACTAGTATTATCGACAAAACAAGTAATAGCAAGTATTGGAGATGTTGTAGAGGAAAAGGAACCCTCATTCACTGCTGATGGGACTGCACACTGGTACAGCCATTATGGAAAACAGTATGGAGGTTCCTCAAACAATTAAGAATAGAGTTACCATATGACTTAGTAACACCTCTTCTGAGTACCTAACCCCCAAATTTGAAAACATTTATTTGAAAAGATATATGTACCCCTAAGTTCACTGCAGCATTATTCACAGTGGCCAAGACATGGAAACAAACAAAGAATCATCCTTCAATAGATAACTGGATAAAGATGTGATACATACATACAATGGAATACTACTCAGCCATAAGAAAAGATGAAATACTGTCATTTGTGAGAACCATGGATGGATCTTGACAATATCATCCTAAGCAAAATAAGTCAGAGAGAAAAAAGTCAAGAACTTTTTGTTCAGTTCTGGAATAAAGAACTGAAAGCAACAAGTGAACAAATAAGACAAACAAAACCAAACCTCACAGATACAGACAACAGCATGGTGGTTAACAGTGGGAAGAGGACGGCCCAAACCAATATGCTCAACTAATATTTGACAAAGGAGGCAAGAACATACAATGGAGTCAAGACAGTCTCTTTAATAAATGGTGTTAGGAAAATTGGACAGATATATGCAAGAAAATGAAACTAGACCACCAACTTACACCATACACAAAAATAAACTCAAAATGGATAAAGGACTTAAATGTACGA
>NW_006296057.1:169341-187315 GCF_000327345.1 Myotis davidii
TACTTATTCCTTATTTAAAAAAAACAGTGGGAAGAGGGGTAGAGGGCAATAAAGGGTAAAGGGGGTCAAATATATGGTGACAGAAGATTTAACTTTGGGTGGTGGGCACACAATACAGATGATATATCATAAAATTATATATTTGAAACCTATGTAATTTTATTAACCAATGTCACCCCGATAAATTTAATTTAAAAAATAAAAATAAATTTCTAAATAACATGTACAAAATGATAGCATTTCTATAGGTATCTATATATATAAAAGCCTAAGTGACCATTCTACCATTCGACCAGTAGCTATGATGTGCAATGACCACCAGGGGGCAGAGCTCCAACTGTTAGGTTAGGTTGCTGCTGGGGCCCTGTCAACCCTGAATCTGGTTCACCCATACCCCAGGCCCAGAGAGGAGGGAGGAGGGAGGAGGGAGCCTAATTCCTCACGAAATCTGCCGTGGGTTACCTTGCTGCTGTGGCCCTTTCGGCCCCGAATCTGGTTCACCTGTGCCAAATTCCCTTTCAATGTGCACAAATGTGTGCACTGGGCCACTAGTATAGAAATAAATGTGTACATATATACATATAGACTAGAAGGACCCACACAAAAATGACAAAAAATTACCTCTTCTGGATGGTGGAATATTAGTAATCAGGTTTTATTTTCTTTATTTATAGATTTTATGAGTTAGCAAAGTTTCTGCATTAAAAATGCTTTACTTTCAAAAAAATTTTAAACTATTATCCTGACTGGCTGGTGAGGCTCAGTGGTTGAGCGTTGTCCTACGAACCAGGAGGTCAAAGTTTGATTCCCGGTCAGAGCACGACTGGGTTGTGGGCTTGATCCCCAGTACGGGATGTGCAGGAGGCAGCTGACCAATGATTCTCTCTCATCATTGATGTTTCTATCTCTCTCTCCCTTTCCCTTCCTCTCTGAAATCAATAGAAAAAAATAAAAATAAAACTATTATCCTAATGGCTGTGCCCCAAACAGCACCTAGCATAAAGAAGGCCTTCAATATAGGTTTATAGAAGACAGAAAAGCAGGAGTAAATTCATTCTGAGTGGAGATTATCTGGCTATCTACAAAGCCAGAAAATTTGGAAGGTAAATAAAACAGATGGAGAAAAAAGGAAAGGATCATTTTGAGGTGAGAATATTAAGAGAAGAGGACAGATAGTACACAATCAAAATTAATTGCAAAGTTTGTTGTTTTTTTACCTGAGAATGTGTCTCATTTTCTTGCAAGTGTGCTTTTAGTGTCTCATATTCTGTGGTTAGCTTCTCTGTTATTTTCTTAAAGGTATTTCTGCGGGTTGATAACACTGTTCTCTCCTGATGTAATTTCTAGGTGGATCCAAATAGAAGTAAATAACAGGCTTTAGCAATATCTAGGAAGCCAATATAAATTGAATTTGACAAATACTTTCAATGATATTCTAACAAAATTCTACCAAGGCTATAATTACTTTAAAACTGTTTGTAAAAACATCCTTTGAACTATAACAAGCTAATTAATATTAACTATTTTAATAGCTGTCTTAAAGCTTCCATATCTATTCCTGCCCCACCAAATTTACATTAATGCAAATGCAATAAAAAACCACTGACAAGTCTTAAACAGGGAAATACCATAATCAAATCTGCATTTAATAAAATTCATATTTGTTGAAATGCTCTATCCCTTGCTTTTCAATTTGTGCCTTTGGTTTGAAAGTTTAATCACACCAGCCAGGCTGGTGTGGCTCAGTGACTGAATGTTGACCTATGAACCAGTAGGTCATGATTCAATTCCCAGTCAGAGCACATGCTCGGGTTGCGGGCTTGATCCCCAGCAGGGGGAGTGCAGAAGGCAGCTGACCAATGATTCTCTCTCATTATTGATGTTTCTGTCTCTCCCTCTCCTTTCCTCTCTGAAATTAATAAGTATATTTAAAAATAAAAAACTTAAATCACTCTAATCTACTGTATGTGTAAACATCTTTATTTTTTCTTAATACACATCAAATAATCAACTGAAAATAATATATATTAGGTTTGATAAAGAAAAAACAACTTGAATAACTTTGTAATACTATTTACCTTTTTCTTTTCTTCACCTGATGCTTTTAAAGCTGGCAAATCATTAAATGTCTCCAGATCAATCATCATTTGCTTAATTTTGCTTTTTAGAGAATGTTGCTCCTCGGTCATCTTACTTTCCAGAAGCTCCATTTTCTGTAGATCCAACTGTAGACGTTGACTGTCTGAAACATGGGAAAATTCAAGTTCATAATTATTCAAAACGTTGTTTCAAAAGTATTGAGCATCTACCATGTGCCCGCTGCTGAGGATATAGAGGAAATCAAATAGAGACATTACTTGTGCTCAAGGAGATATATTCTAGAAGTAGAACTAGGCAATAAAATAAGCATGGACATTAAACTGGATAGCTATAGGAATCCTTCTTTATCCGTGGGGAATATCTTCCAAGACTCCCTGTGGGTATATACTGAAACCTCAGATCATACAGAAACGTATATATACTATGTTTTTTTTTCTCACACATACATACATACCTATGATAAAGTTTAATTTATAAATTAATTTAGGATTTAAGTTATAAACAAAAACTAATAATAAAATAGAATGTTTGTAACAATAAAATAAGTTTATTTGAACAGGAGCATTGCCATACCAAGGCAGCTGATCTGATAATAAAATGGCTAATGACCAATGAGCAGGCAGCATAATACAGGGTGGATACGCTGGACAAAGGGATGACTCATGTCCCAGGCAGGATGAAAGATAGTGCAAGATTTCATCACACTACTTAGAAGGGAGTGAAATTTAAAACATAAGAATTGTTTATTTCTGGAATTTTGCATTTAATATTTTGGACCACAGTTTACCCCAGGTAACCAGAACCATGGAAAGCAAAATTACAGATAAAGGGAGACTTCTGTAGAGAGTAATACAGGGTACCATAAGAGTATAGGCAAAAGAGCTCTCCAAGCCCTGGCCGGTGCTCAGTGGTTAGAGCACTAGCCCACAATCAAAGGGTCATGGGTTTGATTCCTGGTCAAGGGATGTACCTGGGTTGCAGGTTCAACCCCGGCCTCATCAGGGGCACATGTGGGAATCAACCAATCAATGTGTCTCTCTCACATAGATGTTTCTCTCTCTCTCTTTCTCTACCGCCCCCCCTCCCCCAACTCCCACTCTCCCTTTCACTCTTTCTAAAAAAATAAAAAATAAAAAAAAGGAAAAAATATCTTTGGGTGAGGATTGACAAAAAAAAGTAATAATAAAGAGTTCTCAAAAACCATCCTTTTTAACTGAGGCCTTACGGATTGGGAATCAATCAAACAAAAGAGAATGTGAAAGTGTCCCAGAGAAAACATTCAACACATGCAATGTCCAGCGGTAAGAAAGCATGGTATCTCTGAGTAAATAATAAAGTTCCATGTGACTAGAACTCAGAGTTTGAAGTGGGTGGTGGTAGGAGATGAAACTGAAAAATTAGATGGATTTCAGTTCCAGAAGGAGTTTTTAAGTCAAGATAGGGCACTAGTACTTTATGCTAAGGGCTAGGGAGGCAAATCCTCAATGAGTTTTAAATCAGAGTGTGGCATAATTAAATTTTAGAAAGTTAACTCTGCTTGCAATGTGGACAATTAATTAGAATAACATAACTATGTGCAGAACAACTGGTTGTTAATCCAGCAATCTAGACAAGAAATCTTAGACTGGTGTAAGATTAGGAATTTTTTATTAAACAATATTTATTAAATGCTTTCTATGTGCCAGGCAAACTTCTAGGCCTGGAGGATATAGCAATAAACAAAGAATAGAACTACATATCTGAAATATACAGTTATAGCAGATGGAAATAAATGAGAAAATAATGCAGGAGAGATCTCAAGGGACTCAAAACATACTAGGTACCAGTATTTGGGATTAATGAAATAATTGGACACAGTGGTTGAGCAAGGAATCAATGCAGAATTCAATTCAACTTGAGTAAATGAGTAGATGGTGGGGTAGGCAGAGAGAGACACAAACTTTTGTTTGGGGAATGGAGTGAAATGATGGGTTGAAGTCAATTTAAAATATATTGCATTTGGGATACCTCAGAAACATCCCAAAAGTAACATGTCCATGTATAGGTCTGTTGAAGTTTGAAGACACCGATTTTGAAATCACCAACATAGAGATAACTGAAGCTATGGAAATGGTTGAAATCATTAAGAGAAAAGGATTCATGACAGAACTTATACAAATAAATTGACATGAAGAATCCTATAAAAAAGAATAAGAAATGACCAAAGAGGAGAATCAGAAGCTTTAGGAGAAAGAGATTTCATGAAGAAGTAGTTTGTAGTACATAATACTACTTAGAGATTTAAAAAAGAAAAGGCTGCAAAATATGTGTTGGACTTACTGACTGGGAAGACTTTGATGTACCTGTTGAGAATAAATTTCTTAGAAAGAAACAGGTCCAAGAGTGAGAGCAAGGCTTTACGAAATCTGGCTGTGAAGCCTGTGAAAGGGAGTGATGGTAGTTGGGCAGAGAACACTTGGGAAGGCTTTTTCTTTTTTTAAAGAGGGGATAAAATATAGAAAAAAGACTGGAGATAAATACCAAATTTCTAATAGTAATAAACTCTTGACAATGGGAGTAGAAATATTTTTTAAAATATATATTTTATTGATTTTTTACAGAGAGGAAGAGAGAGAGATAGAGAGTTAGAAACATCGATGAGAGAGAAACATTGATCAGCTGCCTCCTGCACACCTCCTACTGGGGATGTGCCCTCAACCAAGGTACATGCCCTTGACCGGAATCGAACCTGGGACCTTTCAGTCCACAGGCCGATGCTCTATCCATTGAGCCAAACCGGTTACGGCTAGAAATATTATTTTATTTATGCTTTTCTATATCTCCTAAATCCTCTATAATAAATATGAACTATATTTATAATCAGAAAATATTTTTTTAAATATTCAATTCTAATAAAATTATATATCTACCTTCTATGTCAAAAACTTAACTTTTTGATTCTGATTTTAAAAGTCCCCTTTTAAAGGGAGAGAAAAGTATAAGAGAGAACCAGTATTATGGAGTCCCTAAAATGTGCCTGGCTTTACCTGCTATCTGACTTTTCATAATAGACCTAGGGGGTAAACGTTATATGAGGAAACTGAAGCTTAGAAAGGTAGTTTACGTAAGGTCACACAACCAGTCAAGGCTTTGGTGCTCAATGATGTTATCATCTTTATCAAAGGTTCATTTTTTTGTTTGTTTTGTTAATCTTCACCTGAGGATATTTTATGCCATTGGTTTCTAGAGAGAGTGGAAGTGGGCAGGGGGGAGGAGAGAAAGAAATACAGATGTGAGAGAGACACATCAACTGATTGCCTCCGACATGCACCCTGACCGGGGCTGGGGATCGAACCTGCAACCTAGGTACATGCCCTTGAGTGTGGGCCGACACTCTAATCACTGAGCCATACCAGCCAGGGTGAAATACTACTTTATGATTAAAAAAAAAAAGATGCTTCTACGAGCAACACTGAGGTATGGGAAGAGAAAAACAAACACAAGGTCTTCTTGCTACTTCATGCTTCTTTCCTCAAGGCATCATTCTTTGTTTGGCTTTCCTTATATCAAAGTAAAATCTGATTAGAGCTAACTCAAAAATGGATACTAATATGGAAATGAAATACCTGTCCTGCATATTCAGATACAGAAATCTGAATTCAAACATGCCTTGCCAATTTCCTTTCTCTTGTGTGCTCAGTTACACATGTTAATAATCCTATACATCCAATAGCTACTTATTGTACAGAGGTATACAGTAGTAATACATTTTCATCTTAGAACATTTTGCCTTCACTTTTCCTCTATTTTAAAGTAGGAATACAAGTGCCCTCAGAAAAATAATGATGATATTTTTACAGTGTCAAAGTCAAATGTAAACATCTTTTTATTATGTATAGATTTCAGGATAAAAGATTTTTATATTAAAGCTAGAGGCCTGGTGCACAAAATTCGTGCACGGGTGGGGTGGGGTCCCCTGAACCCAGCTTGCACCCTCTCCAATCTGGGACCCGTCAGGGGATGTCCGAATGCCGGATTAGGCCAGGATCGGGCCTAAACCGGCAGTTGGACATCCCTTTCAATACGGGACTGCTAGCTCCTAACTGCTCACCTGCCTGCCTGCCTGATCACCCCTAATGGCCTCTGCCTGCCTGCTTGATTGCCTCTAACCGCCTCTGACTGCCAGCCTGATTGGCCCTAAATGCCCCCCTGCTGGCCTGGTCATCCCCAACTGCTCCCCGCTGGCCAGCCTGGACACCCCCAAGTGCGCCCCCCATGCCAGCCTGGTCACCCCTCACTGCCTCTCCACCCCCGCCAGCCTGGTTGCCCCACGCAGCCTGCTGTTTAGTTGTTGCATGACAGTATCCCAGACAATTTGCATATTCCTCTATTATTAGTATAGAGATAACTTTATTTTTTTTTACTTTTTAGAGATAACTTTTTTAGAGTAAAATACAAAATTAAAATTAATGTTTAATGAAAAGTTTAACCTTGTAGTGAAACATATTGTTTCCGTATATATTTCTCTAGCTCCTTTCATTGGTTTTTTTATTTGTTTGGTTTTGTATTTCAGCAGTTTGACTATGATGTGCTTAGGTGAAGGATTTTTATATTTATCCTGTTTGAGATTCAATAAGCTTCTTAGATCAATAAAATTAACTTTTTCATAAAATTTGGGAAATTTTTAGACAATATTTCTTCTACTATCTTTTCTCTCCCATTCTCTGTCTTTCCTCTCTTTCTCTTTGGGACACCAATTACATTTATGTTAGATTGTTTGAAATTGTGCCACAGATCATTTAGGCTCTATTCATTTTTATTTCTTCTTTAGACTGGATAATTTCTATTGACTTATCTGCAAGTTCACCAACTTTTTTTCCTGCCTGCTGTCTTCAATCTTCAATGACCTTAATTGATTTTTATTCACTTACTTAAATTTTCAATTCTAGAATTTTCACTTGGTTCTTTTTTGCTAATTTCATTTCTCTGTGGGATGCTCTATCTGTTCACTTATTATTATTTTATTTTCCTTTAAGTATTTAAATATATTTATAAAAAGTCCTTTTCATTTCAACTTTTGGATTATCTCATGTTCAATGTATAGTGACTGCTTTTCCCTTGACTCACATTTTCCTATTTCTTCAAATGTTCAGTAGCTTTTTATGATATAATGGACATTTTAAATGATATGTTGTAGAAACTCTACTGCTCCTTTCAAGAATGACTTGTATCATAAATGAGCAATGAACTTCACTGAACCAAAACTCTAAACTTTTCTCCTTTGGAATGGGCAGCATCTGAAATCTCCATATCAGGCATTTCAACTTTTAGCTGCTGCTTTTCCTAGGTCTCCTAAAGTCTACCCAATGCATACATAGCTCAGCAGTCAGATGAGAATTTGGGTAGAGTTTATACAGGCATACCTTGTAGATATTACATGTTTGGTCCCAGACCATGGCAATAAAGCAAATATCACAATGAGTTACACAATTATTTTGGTTTCCCAGGACATATAAAAGTTATGTTTATACTATACTTTAGTCTATTAAGTGTGCAGTAGCATTATATCTAAAAAAAAAACCAATGTTCATACCTTAACTAAAAATATTTTATTACTTAAAAACCTAACCATCATCTGTGTCTTCAGTGAGTCGTAATCATTATGTTGGTCGAGGATCTTGCCTAGATGCTGATAAAAACACAGTATCTATAAAGTGCAATAAAACAAAGCACAATAAAGCAAGGTATGCCTGGCGCTCAGTCTCCTTCTATGTCTCCCTAATATGTAGGCACGCAAAGATTAAGTTAGTTGGTTTCTTCATATAAGATTTACCAAAATTTACTTGCAATTAAGTGTTATTATCTTTACAGATTCTCTAATAAAAAGAAATCAAATGCAAACCTTTTCCTTATATCTAATAAACCAAAGAGATTATTTGATTAAAAATATACCAGAAAGGTGACATTATAATAAAAATCTCAGGTTCAAAAATTGGGTGACTCTAATCACAAGTGTAACAATTATCACAGAGAGTTTAAAATATCAAATAGTAAAAAAAAAAAATGCTTCAGAAGACATTGATTTAAGAAAGAAGGCTCTTAGCAACCGAATTTATTTTAAGTTGGTATAACTAAGCTTAAACATTTTTTGTTGCTTTAAGAGTCTATGACTCAACCATATTGGCACATGTTACTAAAAAACATATATATGTATGTGGACTTAAATGTTGTTGACAGGGTTTTGTTTAGGTGGTTTCTTATCTCTAAGGTCAAAAAGAGTTCAGATGAGAATTAAAGTGCTAAAAAAGTCACTTAGGCTTATGGTTTCAATGCTCTGAATAGGAAATGTACTTAGCTTGTATATTTTGACTGTTGGGTGAAAACAGTTATGTAAATCTAACTATAAGTTTAATTTGAAGATACATTAGGAAATATTTTGGAGCTACACAAACTGCTTTTACTAGCAAAAGGGAGAAAATGGTGGTTGGTATAGGGTAAAGTTTATCTTCCTGTAACAGCAAGTCCCCATGAAAAGCTAAAGGCTTCTCCAAGGGAAGAGACAGGAAGAGGATGCAGACTAGTTCCTTCTGATATGCTATGAAGTTGCAAAGTTTACCAAGCAGTTGTGTACACAGTGGCAAAATCTCAGAAGGAACCGCTTTGACCTGGGGAAATGTTTCTCAAATATTCTGCCATCAGTGCATTTGTTTATTCCCTGGAGTTTCCTTTCCAAAAATATAAATAAAAATGATTGCTGACAGATACCTTGCCTCTTTACTCATGCAATACACCAGTGTTTCTCAAACTTTAAAAAAGAATTTATTGAATTTATTACGGTGACATTGGTTAATAATATGTCTCAAATGTAGAATTCTATGACACATCATCTGTATATTGTATTGTGTGTTCACCATCCAAAGTCAAGTCTCCTTCCATCACCATTTATCCCCCTTTAGTCTCTTCTTATCCCCTCAACCCCTTTCCGGCTGGTACTCTGTAATCACCATACTGTCCTGTTTATGAGGTGGGTGTGTTATTTTATGTAATACTTTCACATTTTACACCCTGTACCCAAACACCCTCCCCTTTGACAGCTGTCTGTTCTCTGTATCTATCAGTATGGTTTCTATTTTATTTATTTTGTTCATTAGATTCCACATATGGATGAAACCATATTGTATTTGTCTTTTTCTGACTGGCTTATTTCAAGTAGCATAATATTCTCCAGGTCTATCACACTGTTACAAAAGATAAGATTTTCTTCTTTTGTAAAGCCCAGTAGTATTCCATTGTGTAAATGTACCACAGCTTTTTTTATCTACTCATCTACTGATATGCATTTGGGCTGCATCCAAATCTTGGCCACTGTAAGTAACACTGCAATGAACATAGGGGTGCATATATTCTTTCAATTTAATATTTCAGGTTTCTTTGGATATATTCCTAGAAGTGGACTCGCTAGGTCATGAGGCAGTTTCATTTTTAATTTTTTGAGGAAATTACATACTGTTTTCTATAGTGGCTGCACCAGTCTGTATCCCACCAACAATGTACAAGGGCTCCCTCATGGGTCCTCTTACATGAGACACATAGACCAACTGTCCAGGATCTGAGCTGTTAGACCACATAAACGTGATTTCAGTAGGCAGGCATACACATGTGAGATTGAGTCTGTGTGTGACAGAGAGAGACAAACTTAGAGAGGCAGAGCCTGAGAGATAGCCACTAAGCTACTCATGATAGGCACCTGTGCAGTGAGTCTTACAAATATCTTATCTTCTTGAGGTGATATCTAAAAAAAAATTAAATAGAGTGGGGCTCGCTCTGTGGGGAGGAGAGAGTTGTCATCTCATTCAAAGTCAGGTCAGGTGGAGTCCACTTGGTCTGAGGCTGCCATGTGGGGCCACAGTCAGCAACATACTGCTTGTCTGTCTAGAAATGGGAACCCCTGAGCAGAGAATATAGGTCCTCTACTGGTATCCAAACATATATATATATATATATATACTCTCAATCCTTAACAATGAGAAAACAAACACCACAACATGAAATAAGCATAAGGTCTGGATAGCCACCTCCCCACAGAATATACAGAGGTGATAGGGATACAAGATAGAGGTGGAGTAGGGAAAAGGTATACTCACCTCCTCCCAGGACCAAATGCAAATAACAACTAAATTACAGAAAAAATCAACCTGAATAACCAAATGAAGACTAGCTGAACAAAAGACTTATAACCAAGGATTACAGAAGAAGCCACATCCAGAGTAAAAGGAAGGGTGGAGACACAAAATGGTGCTAGCCCTGCACCCACATGTGGCAGTAGAGAATCCACAGGGATTTCTCAACTGCAAAAGTACTTTTTGAGAAGTGAGGGGTCTCAAGCCGAGAACAGGTGCCCACATAACATCTGGATGTGAAAATCAGTGGGGAGTCTGTCCACCAGGAAGACACAGGGATCTGGTAGAAAACAAGTGCCCTCTCAAAGCGTGAGCACACAAAATCTCAGTTGTGGGCACTCATCCCGAGTTTTGGCAGAGAGACGGTGGCTCAGAGCAGAATAGAGGCATACAGGGAGAGGGCTGGATAACAGCTGCCAAGGTCCCTGTACTAAGTTCAGGGAATGTCCCACAATTCCCTCAGATGACATCTTTCCAAGTCGAGCACTGCCCCCCATTCGGCATCACCCTGAGGGAACACATTAGGCCCACCTTCCCAGCTCCCTGTGGCCCTGCCCTGCCAAACTAGTGCCCTGTGGAGGAGTCAGCTGGCTGAGGCCAGCTTGGGCCCACAGTGCAGCCTTTCTTGGAAGGCTCTGAAGGAGATTCGGGCAGACTTAGGGATTGGTAGAGGTAAACAGTAGGTTAGATGAAGCAGAGGATCAATTCAATGATTTAGAAGACAATGTAGCAAAAAACATCCAATCAGAGCAGCAAAAAAACCCACACACACATCTTCTTTAAATGAGGGAAGCCCTGGCTGGTTTTTCTTAGTGCTTAGAGTGTTGGACTGGGGACAGAGGGTCTCAGGTTTGATTCCTGTCAAAGGCACTACCTCAATTATAGGCTCAATCCCTAGCCCCGGTGAGAGCACATGCGAGTGGTAATCACTGTTCTCTTCTCACATCAATATTTCTCTCCCTCTTTGTCTCTCCCCGCTCCCTTCCACTAACTAAAAATCAATAGAGAAAATATCCTCGGGTGAGGATTATCAACCACAAAAAAATAAAATAAAAATGAGTGTAGTTTAAGGGACCTTTGGAAAAACATGAAGTATAACAACATCCACATCATAGGGGTACCAGAAGGAGAAGAGAGAGAGCAAGAGACAGGGAACTTATTTGAAGAGATTATGACTGAAAACTTCCCTAACTGGGTGAAAGAAAAAGACATGCAAGTCCAGGAAGTACAGGGAATCCCAAAGAATGCAAAGAGGCACAAACCAAAACCCATCATAATTAAAATGGAAAGTTTAAAGGCAGAGAAAGAACCTTAAAAACTACAAGAGAAAGAAAGTTAGTTACCTACTAGGGGCCTGGTGCACCAAGATTTATGCACTGGGGGGTGGGGAGGTTGGAGGGGTGGAAGGGGCGTCTCTCAGCCCGACCTGCACCCTCTCCAATCTGGGAGTTTCTGTCTGACTTTGCAATCATATGAGCGAATTGTCTGAGACCCCCAACCCAGTTTGGTTTGTTGCTCACAGAATAACAGAGGCCGTTTTTTTTCTTTGCTCAATTGGTGGTGATTTCCTGGAAGTTTTAGGATATCTGATTAATCACTATGCTTTAATTATGTTCAATTTGTAACAATGAAAATACATCCTGCATATCAGATATTTACATTACGACTCATAACAATAGCAACATTACAGTTATGAAGTAGCAACGAAAATAATTTTATGGTTGGGTTACAACATGAGGAACTGTATTTAAAGGGGCAGAAGGTTGAGAACCACTGTCCTAGACACTAAAGCAGTGGTTCTCAACCTTCCTACTGCTACAACCCTTTAATACAGTTCCTCATGTTGTGGTGATCCCCAACCATAAAATTATTTTTGTTGCTACTTCATAACTGTAATGTTGCTACTGTTATGAATCCTAATGTAACTATCTGATATGCAGGATGGTCTTAGGCGACCCCTATGAAAGGGTCGTTCGACCGCCAAAGGGATCGCGACACACAGGTTGAGAACCGCTGGTCTAGGAGATCTGTCTGCCACCAGAACTATGATTCCCAGCATTCCTGGTGCTCCCTGCACTCTGGGCTTCCGCTTCTGGTCCTGGAGCTGCCACCAAAACTACTATTCCCAGAATTCCTGGTGCTCCCCATACTCTGGGTTTGCCCTAACTTAGGGAGCCACATCCCCCCAAGTTGCCAGCTCTCCCACTCTGCTCTGTGTATGCAAATTTCCCGCCATATTTGTTGGTTTAATTTGCATACTCACTCCTCATTGGCTGGTGGGCATGGCTTGGGCGTGGAGGGATAGCTAACTTATTTCTCTTTTATTATCCTACTAGAGGCTCGGTACACAAAAATTTGTGCACTCGGGGGTGGGGGGGAGGTCCCTCAGCCCGGCCTGTGCCCTCTCATAGTCTGGGACGCCTCGGGGGATGACCACCTGCTGGCTTAGGCCCGCTCCCAGGGGGAATTGGGCCTAAGATGGCAACCAATCATTCCTCTGGCAGCCCGGCAGCCCTCGGCAGATGTCCACTTGCCAGCGGGGAGCAGACCTAAGCTGCAGTCAGAAATCCTTAGCGCTGCTGAGGAGGCAGGAGAGGCTCCCACCACCACTGCTGTACTGGCATCCATCAGCCTGGCTTGTGGCTGAGCAGAGCTCCCTTCGGTGAGAGCACACTGACCACCAGAGGGCAGCTCCTACATTGAGCGTCTGCCCCCTGGGGGTCAGTGTGTGTCATAGTGACCAGTCATTCTCAGTCTTTCTCCTTTAGGGTCAGTTTGCATATTATCCTTTTACTATATAGGATAGAGGCCTGGTGCATGGGTTGGGGCCAGCTGGTTTGCCCTGAATGGTGTCCCAGATCAGGTGGGGGTCCCGCTTGGGTGCCTGGCCAGCCTGGGTGAGGGGCTGATGGCTGTTTTCAGGCTGCCCCCTTCAGGGTGGGGGTCCCCACTGGGGTGCCTGGCCAGCCTAGATGAGGGGCTGATGGCTGTTTTCAGGCTGCCTGCACCCCCTTCAGGGTAGGGGTCCCCATGGGGGTGCCTGGCCAGCCTGGATGAGGGGCTGAGAGCTGTTTCAGGCAGGCCAAGCCTGCAACTGAAGCTCCCAGTCTCTCCTTTTTTTCTTTCTTTTTTTTTATTCTGGGATTTATTTACCTCTGTAATTGAAACTTTGTTGCGACTCCAGCTACAAGACCGGCTGGCTGAAAGCAGTTATCTGGGGTTGGTTTAGCTTCTATAATTGCAACATTGTTGCTTAGAGTGCAGCTCAGAGTTGGGCCGCAGCAGGCGGGGAACCTTGGCTTCCTCCATCACTGGAGCAACCAAGCCTCATGTTCGCTTTAGCTGCCTGGCTGCCAGCCGCCATCTTGGTTGGCAGTTAATTTGCATATCGCCCTGATCAGCCAATGGAAAGCGTAGCAGAGGTACGGTTAATTACCATGTTTGTGTATTATTAGATCCTATCTAATAAACTTTAGAAGAAAATGATTATTGGGAAAACCAAGATGGCGGCATAGGTTAACGCCAGAGATTCCTGCCTTGAACAACGAATTCAAATTACACCTAAAAGACGGAACGGACACCATCCAGAACCACAGGGACGCTGGCTGAGTGGAAATTCTACAACTAGGAGGAAAGAGAATATCATACCCAGACTCAGAGGAGGTGCAGTGCTGACGTGAAATACTCAGGTGCGCAGTGCGCACGGAGCGGGCTGGTGGCGGCGGAGGGCGCGGTTGTTGTTTACAATTGGGAGGGAGCTTCAGACTCTGAGCTCCAGATCCGGGTGAGTCTCTAGGGGCCCAGACTCAAACAGGAGAAGCGGGACTGTCTGGCTTCGGTCGGAACCCGAAGGCAGCTTTCTCTCCAAGGTTTGCAGCGGTTGCTGAGACTCTGTGAGGCAGAGCCCCTAGGGACGGAACTGAGAGCAGCCATAACTGCTCGCTCCGCCCGCCCTGTAGTTCCCCGGGGACCCGCCCCACCCAAGCCCTGCACAGAGCCATTTGCCGATAGCCTCAGGCAAATGCTAGATTAGCACCGCCCTAGAGATCCAGCACAGAAACTCTCCCACTGCAGACACAGCGGACTCTCATAGCCAGTTAGCCTGGAGGTCAAATCACCCCAGGTATTCCCGACATCAATCAAGGCTTAACTACAACAAGACTTCGAACAAATACCACTAGGGGGTGCACCAAGAAAAGATAAAAAAAATGCAGAGACAAAGAAACAGGACGGAAATGTCAGAAATGGAAGATATAGAGCTCAAAACCACACTTTTAAGGTCTCTCAAGAACTCTCTAGAAGCTGCCGATAAACTTAGTAAGGCCTTCGAAAAGACTGGTGAGACCGCCAATAAATGTAGTGAGATCCTCAAGAAATCTAATGAGACACTCGACGTTGTGATCAGGAACCAACTAGAAATTAAGCATACACTGACTGAAATAAAGAATATTATACAGACACCCAACAGCAGACCAGAGGAGCATAAGAATCAAGTCAAAGATTCGAGATGCGAAGAAGCAAAAAACACCCAACTGGAAAAACAATATGAAAAAAGAATCCGAAAATACGAAGATAGTGTAAGGAGCCTCTGGGACAGCTTCAAGCATACCAACATCAGAATTATAGGGGTGCCAGAAGAGGACAGAGAGCAAGATATTGAAAACATATTTGAAGAAATAATGACAGAAAACTTCCCTCACCTGGTGAAAGAAATAGACTTACAGGTCCAGGAAGTGCAGAGAACCCCAAACAAAAGGAATCCAAAGAGGACCACACCAAGACACATCATAATTAAAATGCCAAGAGCAAAAGACAAAGAGAGAATCTTAAAAGCAGCAAGAGAAAGAAACTCAGTTACCTACAAGGGAATACCCATATGACTGTCAGCTGATTTCTCAACAGAAACTTTACAGGCCAGAAGGGAGTGGCAAGAAATATTCAAAGTGATGAATACCAAGAACCTACAACCAAGATTACTTTATCCAGCAAAGCTATCATTCAGAACTGAAGGTCAGATAAAGAGCTTCACAGATAAGGAAAAGCTAAAAGAGTTCATCACCACCAAACCAGTACTATATGAAATGCTGAAAGGGATCCTTTAAGAAGAGGAAGAAGAAGAAAAAGGTAAAGATACAATTATGAACAACAAACATGCATCTATCAACAAGTGAATCTAAGAATCAAGTGAATAAATAATCTGTGATCATAATAGAATCAGGGACATAGAAAGGGAATGGACTGACTATTCTTGGGGGGGAAAGGGATGTGGGAGATGTGGAAAGAGACTGGGCAAAAATCGTGCACCTATGGATGAGGACAGTGGGTGGGGAGTGTGGGCGGAGGGTGGGGCGGGAACTGGGAGGAGGGGAGTTATGCGGGGGGGAAAAAGAAGAACAAATGTAATAATCTGAACAATAAAGAATTTAAAAAAAATAAACTTTAAAACAAAGGCTATAGTAAGAGACAAAGAAGCACACTAAAAAAACAACAAAGGGAACAACCCAACAAAAGGATATAACCCATGTAAATATTTAGGTACCCAGCATAGGACCACCTAAATATGTAAGGAAAATCCTGATGGTCATAAAGGTTGAGACTGACAGTAATACAGTCATAGTAGGGAATTTTAACACCTCACTGACATCAATGGATAGATGCTCCGGACAGAAAATCAATAAGGAAACAATGGCATTAAATGATGCACTAGATGAGATAGTTTAATCAGAGCATTTAAAAGCAGCAGAGCATTTCAAAGCAGAATATACATTTTTTCAAATACATATGGAACATTTTGTAAGAGAGACCACATGTTAGAACACAAAACAAATCTCAATAAATTTAAGAAGATTGAAATTATATCAAGCATCCTCGCTGATCACAATGGTATGAAACTAGAAATCAATCACAAGAAACAACAACAGAAAAACACACAAAGACATGGAGGCTAAATACCATAGTACCAAACAGTGACTGGGTTAACAATGTGATCAAGGACGAAATCAAAAGATACCTTGAAACAAATGAAAATGAGAACATAACAACCCAAAACCTATGGGACATAGCAAAAGGAATCCTAAGATGGAAATCCATTGCATTACAGGCCTACCTCAAGAAACATGAAAAAATCTCAAAAAAAAAAAATCTAACTCTACACTTAGAGAAACAGGAAAAAGACAAACAAAACCCAAAGTGAATAGGAGGAAGGAAATAATAAAGATCACAGCAGAAATAAATGAAATAGATTCTTTAAAAAAACAACCCAAAGATCAATGATACCAAAAGCTGGTTCCCTGAAAAGATAAATTAGATTGACAAACCTCTAATCAGACTCATCAAGGAAAAAAGAGAGAAGACCTGAATAAATAAAATCAGAGATGAAAGAGGAGAACTAACACCAAAAAATACAAAGGACTGTAAGAAAATCTTATGAACAACTATATGCCAACAAATTGGGTAATATGGAAGAAATGGGTAAATTTCTAGAAACATACTATCTTCCAAAACTGAATCAAGAAGGATCACAGAATATGAATAGACATATTACTACTACTGAAATTGAAGCAGTAATAAAAAAAAACCTCCCAATAAACAGAAGTCCTGAACCACGATTTCACAGGTGAATTTTACTGAACATTCAAAGAAGCACTAACACCTATGCTTCTCAAACTATTCCAAAAAAAATTTAAGAAGAGGTAAGATTCCTAAGCTCATTTTAAGAAGCCAGAATTATCCTAATTCCAAAACTACATAAATTATGTCCTCAGTCTTTAAAAAAAAATCAAAGAGAATAACATTAGCAGATTTTTGTAATTTATTAAAAAACAGAGATTTTTAAAATCTAGGTTGTTTTCTCACCTGAAGTCAAATTCCTAGCTGTACTTTGTGATTTCTGCATTTCAGTAGATTTAAAATTGAGATCATCCTGCATTATCTTTAGCTCTTGATTCGTGATAGAGGATATCTGTTTCATACGACTTATATTCTGTGTTTGAAGAGAAATAAAATTATTAAAAAGTCTACAGATTTAACTCTTCAATAAAACCCATAGAAAATACTGCTAAAGGATTGGATGTTTTGAATGGGTGTTCTTTTTTGAAATACATCATTTATTACATATATTTCATAGAAGAACAGAGTGAGATGCAAATCAGGTTTTCTCTATAAGGACAGGCTAAATTAAAATTCAGAATTTTAAAAAAGATTTGCTTTGTTTAACTTCACACACAAAAATTCAACAACACTATTTTAGGAACTGATTTGAGTCTTAAAACACTAAGAATATTGAAAAGAAACATGTATTTCTCCTCTCTTGGTACCAAACACCAGTGGCTGCTCAATAAACATGTTTTAGTGAATCAAGATACTCATTAGATATCTCATACCTTTCTATTTATAATGTATATTACAGGGTAAAAATATATTTAAAAAACATATATTAACATTTTCCAATATTATATATCTGGTTTTGAAATTTATCTGTACAAATACTACTTCTAAAAGTTCAGATAAATTAACAATGGAAGAAATTCTTTTTTTAAAAAAATATATTTTATTGATTTTTTACAGAGAGGAAGGGAGAGAGATAGAGAGTTAGAAACATTGGTGAAAGAGAAACATCGATCAGCTGCCTCCTGCACATTCCCTACTGGGGATGTGCCCGCAACCAAGGTACATGCCCTTGACCGGAATCGAACCTGGGACCTTTCAGTCCGCAG
>NW_006296057.1:187357-189062 GCF_000327345.1 Myotis davidii
TATATATATATGATATATATGATATATATGATATATATGATATATATGATATATATGTGTGTATATATATATGTGTAATATCGATATACATGCTTCTCCCCATAATCCAACTAATTCACTGAATTTTGCTAGAAAGATAAAAATTAATAGCTTAAGGAAAATAACATAACAAGCAAGAGAATTTTAAAGAAACAGTTTAAGTGAACAAATGTAGTAATGAACCATGCATTTTTTGAGTTGGATTGAAAGAGGTAATCGCAGTAAAAATAATGAGGACACCAGGACAGGTACATGGTACTTACCCGACTACTGTGCTCTAAAAGTGCAACAATGTCGGCTTCTATCTGTGCCTTCCGTTCCAGTTCCTGATTCTTATTTCCCTCAAAAGCCTCGATAAAAGCTGCCAATTGAGAAAGATGATGAGAGGCTACTCTTGCTATAGTTCACACTATATAAACTCTGATTTGTGGGTGTTAAGCGTAGAAATTCAAGCAAATTTTAAACTATCAGTGTTTAATATTTTATTAACCCAAGGGTAATTACATAATAAGAACATCTCTACATTCAAACTTTTAAAGCTTAATTATTATAACCTTATAAGATACAAGTTAAACTAAAAATTTATATAGGCCCAGAAGTAACAGTTGATTTAAAAAAAATCAGGAAAAAAACCTGTGTTTACATAGGATCTTCTTGATACATCTACAATTATTAACATATATAATTAGCCACTAATTTTACTTCTGAAAATATTAATAATTGCTATATTATCTGAAAATCAGTATATTACTTATAATGCTGCATTCATCTCAAGTAAATAAGTCTAATAATTTGTTCAGATTATATTCTAAGAACTCATCTTTCTTCTTGTCTGAGAACCAGTACACAATTTATTCTTATTTACTTTCTTAAAGTATTTCTACAGATCTTCTAAAAATAAAAACGTATAGTTAAAAACAATTTTACTGTTAACATAAAACAATGAATTAACCATCAACAAAAGAACAAGGCCGCTGCATGGGAGAACATATTTGCCAATAATATCTCAGATAAGGGTCTAATCTCCAAAATTTACGGGGAACTCATACAACTTAACAAAAGGAAGATAACAACCCAATCAAAAAATGGGCAAAGGACCTAATAGAATCTTTTTGAAAGAGGACCTACAGAAGGCCGAGAGTCATATGAAGACATGCTCAAAGTCACTAATCATCCGAGAGATGCAAATCAAAACATCAATGAGGTACCATCTCACACCTGTCAGAATGGCTACCATCAACAAATCACCAAAGGACAAGTGCTGGAGAGGATGCGGAGAAAAAGGAACCCTGGTGCACTGCTGGTGGGAATGCAGACTGGTGCAGCCACTGTGGAGAACAGTATGGAGTTTCCTCAAAAAATTAAAAATGAAACTTACATTCAACCCAGTAATTCCACTTCTAGGAATATATCCCAAGAAACTAGAAACACCAATCAGAAAGGATATATGCACCCCTATGTTCATAGCAGCACAATTTACAATAGCTAAGATTTGGAAACAACCTAAGTGCCCATCAGCAGATGAGTGGATTAAAAAACTATGATACATCTATGCAATCGAATACTACTACCCTGCTATAAAAAAGAAGAAACTTTTACCATTTGCAACAGCATGGATGGAACAGGAGAGCATTATGCTAAGTAAAATAAGCCAGCTGGAGAAAGA
>NW_006296057.1:189185-193067 GCF_000327345.1 Myotis davidii
TTGAGGAAAAAGAAGACATATTTAATACTTTAAACAATAAAAAAAACACCAATGAATTAATTTTGATACTTGCTAATATTTTAAGGAAATTTTGGGATATTGTTAAATCAAAGTTGGCAATTAGTGCTTTATAGCATGCTTCTTTAAAGGTAACTATTGACATCAGGCCTATAAAACTTCATATTTTATAGGTCTAGCAAAATGACACTTTAAGAAGAAAACCAGGAATAGATAATTTATATCAAGTGAAGAGAGGCTACAACTAAAGACTACTAAATGTGACAGAACTAAGTAACAATAAATAAATATTACAAAAGCTAAAAAAAGGTGAAGTTATTAAAGGTGAACATAGTGAAGCATATAAAAGAGAATATTCAATATTCAAGCAGTAAGTGGTCTATAGATTATCTATATATAATATGCAAATAGACCGAACGGCGGAACAACTGAACCGGTCGCAATGACATGCACTGACCACCAGGGACACATGTGGTACATGGCGGGTGTCGGCTGCGGCGGGATGGAGCAGGTGAGCAGGGGCACCAAACCAAGGCTGGGTGCCGGTCACTGTTATCGGGGTGAGCCTCTGGTGGTTACTGAAAGTTCTTTGCTCCCGTGTGCCGCAGTCCTGCCCAGGGCTCACATCTGCTGCTGGCACCGGCCCCGCTCGCACCTGCTGCCAGCGCCAGAGCCACCACTCGCACCCACAGCTGGCGCCTGCCCCACTTGCACCCGCAGCTGGCACCAGAGCCGCTGCTCGCACCCACTGCCGGCATTGATCACCCCTGAGGGTTTCTGAGGGGCGATCGAGGCAGCAGCCACCACTCCCACCTGCTGATGGTGTCAGCCCTGCTCGCACCCACTACTGGCGCCAGCCCCAATCGCTCCACGCCATCAGCTGGTGCGAGCAGGGCTGGCATCGTCAGCACGTGGGAGCAGAGACAGTGGAAGCAGGGCTGCCAGCAGACAGGGCACCAGGGGCCACAGCAGGAGGGGCTGGGCAGTGGCGCAGAGGATGGGCCAAGACCTGCCCCTTTGCCCACTGCAGTCTTGCAGCCCAGAGTTCCTTTCAAGGTGCATGAATTCGTGCACTGGGCCCCTCGTATAGACTATAAATAAATACTAGATTTAAAATCTGTCCCTAACATACATTAATACATACACTTACACATATACAAACTTTCTTAGAATTCTCTACCTATCCCATATGCTAGATATTTATATAATTCTTCAAGGCAAATACTTTGAATGTCCACACTTCTGCATTTATTAGCCATTATTTCTTCCCAAATGAGATCTCTGATTTGGTATAAATGAACAGTTACCTGAAAATATAATATTTTCATATCTATAAGACTACCACTTACCATCCATACTTTCCTCCCTTTTTTTTAGTTCCTTGTACTTCTGATTCATTTCACCTATGAGATAGAAAATATAATATTAATTTCAAAAATTCCAGATACAATATTCTAAATTAGAAACATCTCTTAGGTACTCCACATGTGATTATTCATTGAATATTCAGTACTTTCAATTAGGTGTAATTCTTATACACTGACTTACAGAATCTTTTAAAACCACTATATTTGTATGTTTAACTATCTGGAAAGGACTTAAAGGCTTTCCAATGGTTCTCTATTTCAGTCCCAACTTTGAGCTATTCAGCCTACACATGAACACTCCTGGTAACGGAAACATAAGCTCCAACGAAAGTTCATTCCATCTTTGAATAGCTCACATGGGCAAGCAAGACAGTGGGCTACCTCCCCGACAGAGCTTCAAGTCTAGGTATTTAACAAGTAATTAAAATGTACTAAGTGCTATGGTATGAAAAATAAAGGGTATTATAGAAGCATACAACAAGGACAACTAATTTAGTTGAGGAGCTCAGGGAAATTTTCTCTAAAGAAGTAGTAATTAGGCTGCATTATAAAGAATAAAGGAATAAGAGTTACCTGGTCAAAGAACAGAAGATTAATTTCAAAGTCAAAGCATTACAAGTACAGAAATATGAAGGTAAGGATGGCTATGACATTGAAAGGGTAATATGGCGAAGGCAGAGAAGGTAAGTGAAAAGTGGCACAAACATGAGGCACGTTATGAGAAATCTTATAAGACACTTATTATAAAAGTTTGGACTTCCTTCTAAGAACAATGGTAAAATTACCGAAGAATTTTAAGCAGGGGAATAAAATGGTCTGTTTTCATTTCTAAAAAAAAATTTCTGATCTGGAGAATAGAAATGAGATGGAGGTTATAAGACTAGTTAGGAGCTTGTTACAGTAATGTGGGTGACAGATGAAGGTTGCGTGGAGTAGAGTGGTGGCAAATTAGGATGTAAGGTGGTAAGTATTTGTTTGAGACATTTAAGAGCCAAAGGATTTTGGTGAGGGTTAAACAGGGAGGAGTCAAATATGACTCCCAGATTTCTCCTGGAGTAACTACAGGACGTGGTGGCATTATTAATTAAAAGGAGAAGCAGCACGTTGAAGAAGCTGCTTATAGCAGTTCTGGACATGTTTCATTTAATATATGTAAGGGACATGCTCAAAAGGGCAAAAATCCGAGGACCAGACAGCTGGATGAAATCTGACACAGGCTGCAGAAAAGCCTCATCAGCAGAGATGGATTATAATTACGTTATACAAACAGGATTTCCAGTGTAACCAAAACTGAGCTGGAGGCACATGGTCTTTTCTTGGGCTAGTGAGACAGCTGCAGCCCTGTGTCCCCAGGGCCCCAGGAGAGTAGGCAGAATGAATGTGTGTTTGCTTCATTCTGGACAGACTAAGGAAGCTTATTAGGATGATGCCAAGCAAAGAAGGAGGGGATAAAAGGCTAAAGGGGTTCCTGATAAGAAGCCAGCATCTAGTCCAGGGGTGGGCGAACTTTTTGACTCGAGGGCCACAATGGGTTCTTAAACTGGACCGGAGGGCCGGAACAATAGCATGGATGGAGTGTTTGTGTGAACTAATATAAATTCAAAGTAAACATCATTACATAAAAGGGTACGGTCTTTTTTTTTTTAGTTTTATTCATTTCAAACGGGCTGGATCTGGCCCGTGTGCCGTAGTTTGCCCACGGCTGATCTAGAAGGACTTTAGGAAGAAGACTTCAAAGAAAATAGGGGAGCCCAGAGACTCAGAGACTAAAACCCAGGTTAGCGGTGCTCCATCTAACTTCCTATAGCACATCAGTTCTTCTCAGCACTGGCTACAGTAGCAATGACGGGAGGGAGCAGAGACACATAATCGGGTAAAGCTGCTAATTTCATGGAGGCAGGATTTCCACTTGGACACAGACTTGCTTGGTGGGAAGTGAGTTAAAAGTACACAAAGCTGAAGGCAGCCAGAGACCTGGGTCAGTGAACAGCTTTTTTTCTTTCTGGTCAGAAAATATTTTACCCAGGCTCGTTCTGATACACAGAAAATCTTGTCAAGGCCCCCAAACAGTACTGTCTAAGGACAGTGCATACCCAGTGGTCATGAATTCCTAGCGAGGGAATACCAGGACCTACAGGGAACACTGGGTTCACTCAGGCTAAGGCTTCGAATGCATGAATGACTTTACTGAACTACTACTCAGTTCAAAAGATCAGCAATGGTCTCAGAGCATGACTAGCTGTGAGGGGAAGGAAAAGAGAACATTTGTTACCAATGACAACCTTTATAAATGATTACGTTTTTTAAAGATGAATTAAGATTAGACCTATAAAAATGTCATCATTCATTTACCTTACGGCAATGCATTTTGAGTGGGAAACGGAGAGAAGTGGTGTGTGTAGCACATATAATCTGGAATAAATGCCCTCAGAGGAGGTGATGTGCATGTAAATGTTATAAATCAGCTGAGAAGTAGCAGAAAAGTTAGTGTCTGCTG
>NW_006296057.1:193182-202804 GCF_000327345.1 Myotis davidii
TTATTGCGGCTGTCTGAGAAGCTGCACTCTTGAGAGATGAGTCAGGCATTAAGGGATTAGGAGGAGGCCTGCAACCTACCGTATTTGCCGGCGTATAAGACGATTTTTTGGCCCTGAAAAATATGCCTCCAAGTGGGGGGTCGTCTTATACGCCAGGTACACTTCAGATAGACTGCCCATAGTGCTTGCCCCGTGCCATAGTGGCCTCCCGATGCCCGCCCACTTCATTCCACATACCGTTCAGGCATCAGCAGCGCTGCTGGGTGTATGCTCGGCTGTTTCAAATCTGATATTGTTTTACCTTTTATTTGGTGTGTGGAAGGTGTGCGGAAGAGGGGGTAGTCTTATACGGCGAGTATATAACAAACTCTGTATTTTGAGTGGAAATGTTAGGGGGTCGTCTTATACGCCGGCAAATACGGTAGGCTTTACAGGAATTTAACTCATCATATCTTTCCTCTTCTAAAGTTAAGAGAATCTCCTACACGTTTCCAGTTCCTCATGTTGCTATAAGATCTCAAGCCATCACAATGAAGCGTCGCCTCCTGCCATTCCAATGAAATTGTTCTCAATAACATCATATTATTCTTTAATTACCAAATGCAAGGAGCAGTTTTCAACTCTTATCTTATTCTGCAATATTTGACACTATTGATCCATCCAATTTTTTCCCTTATCTGTTTTGTTGGGGCCGCTTTTCTGGGTTTTCTTATGCTTAGATAATTCCTTCTCTGTCTTCCCTTCATGGTGTTCTCTTTTTTCTTCATTTACATTTTGAGTTCTGCTATTAACTGACTTGTAATGTTACATTACACCCAAGGAAATCCCACTGATTCTTGAGGTTTAAGAACTCTCAACTGTGGCTTTTCCCCTAATTTTCAGATTGTTTTATCCAATTGTTTTCTAGGTATATTCATCTAGGTATCTTTCAGGACATCCTAATACTAGTATAGCCATAATTAAACTCACAGTCGCACCCCTCTGTATTCCCTAATACATTTGGAAGTCCTTCACCATATGCTTATCATCGAAGTCAAGGGAATTCCTCCCTTATGCTCCCCTCAAGTCCATGCTCCTAGTCGCCATCAAATTGAGCTGGAAGACACATCTGCTCAGCGTCTCCAGCTATACAGCTGCCAGCTGGGTGACACAGGATAGGGCTCCCGTACATCTTAGCAGATTCCCAAGCTTCAGAAAACCTCCTTCCATATCACTGTTGTTAAGAAAAGAGGTCAGGGCACTAGTGAACTTCACTATTTTACGATTTCTCAGTTGGAGGATTAATGTGTGAGGGGCTCATATGGGCAGTCCTAAGGTAGGGGAGTTACCAAATGTGTCCTTAGATTTGCAATCACAGGCGAGGACACAAGATCATAGATACAGGAAGCTGATCAGTATATCCTACTGGAGGTGGAAAGCAGGCAAGCAAAGACCTAATGTAGTAAAACCAAGAACAAGGAAACCAAAGGAGAGGAAAAGGACACAGGGTCATTTTAGAGCTATCCTCAAGTTCTGAGCACTCGATGTGATCATGGTTGCACATAATATATTCTAAATTTACTAGTACCTACTAGTGCCAGATACTGTAACAGGTGCTACAGATACCAAAATAAACAAGATAGCTACCAGTCTATGCTAGAAGGGTGTATAATTTATTAGGTGTTCAAAAATAAAAAATTAAAATACAATATAAATTATGTATAAAATAATATGGCAACTAGATGGGTGATTAAAGCCAGGACACTTCCTCCTCCTCCACTCCTACTTCAATTTTAATTAGTTTTGAGGTCCTATGAAATTCCACCTTTTTACCTGGTCTCTCTCTCCCACCAACTTTTGACACATCATTAAAGCAGTATATACTAAACTAGCTTATCAACTACTATTAAACTGGTATGTTAAAATTAGTACATGTAAATTTATTATTTTAAAGTAACTTTTGCCTTTAGGTTTAACCCAACTGACCAATCATACATTCTCTACAAATGTTTTAAATTTAATCAGGACATTTTCTTTATAGCTTAAACAGACAAGATCTGATAATTCTATTTCTACACACTGGAACCACTTTAAAAATGTGCAATTATCTAAGTATGTAAAAGTTCAATTACTGCTAAAACCGTCAAAATTTTAAAGAAAAAAAAAAGGACTATGTAGAAGTAGTTTCAACAGAGTAATGTCAATAATATCTGGTGGCATAATGAGGGGTCCTTGGCATGTACTAAACACAGCATAATGTTTTACTTACTGCCTAAAGCAGTGATTATCAAACTTCAGCCTGCATTAGAACCATAGGAAGGTTTTGTTGAAACACAAATTGCTAAGCCCTATCCCTAGGGTTTCACATTTAGTAGGCCTGGGGTGGAGATCAATCATTTTTATTTCTAATAAGTTTCAGATGGTGCTGTTATATTTAGTCTGGAGATAATAGCACCATTCTAATAAAAGACATAAAGCATAGTTTAACTAATCTCCAACTTAGACAAAAGCAATGATCCATTTTTCTTCATGAAATGTATATTTAGAAACTAGAATAGCAATGAATATATGCCATTTGAAATCTCAGATACCAGAAGATAAACCACACTGAAATTAGGTTATTTTGTATATCCTGGGGAAAACTTTGTTAATGGGAAAATACTTTCCAAAACATGTTTTGGGAAAATCACCAGGAAAGTTATTCTGAGTCTCTCTCTCTCTCACACTTACACACACACACACACACACACACACACACACACTCCATTCATCTAATTCTCACAGCAACCCTAGGAGTGATTTAGCTACTGTTATTATCTCAATTGTAAAGACGAGGAAACTAAGATATGTGAAGGTCAAGTAGCAATTCCAAAATCAGCCAGTAAAATAGCGCAGTCCAGATTTGGCATTCTGGTTGCAGAACCTGTGCTCTATAATAAAGTTATTCTGTTTTAATAAATTGCATTTTACCTAAAATAACCAAAGAACCAAAGCTTCTAACCTGGGTCTTAAAACTCTGAGCATAAAGAAATATTCTAAGTGTTATATTTTATATTTTTACAACTCTTGAAAGAAACATAGAAATTATGGAATAAACTGCAAATGAGTTCACTCAGAGTTTAGGAGAGTAACTGAATGATCCTATAGTATTTCATGTACACTTCTATTCTGATACATACTTATCGCATTGTAGCAGTTAGATATTTAGATATTTGTGATATGTTGTATTAAGAATCACATGGTATTCAATTTTACAATTTAATCAATCTTTGGGAAGATACTGTACTTTAAAAATGAAGGAATAATTTGTAGTAAGTAAAAACTCCCAAAAATCTTTCTTGGGAATGTATGTGACTATATTGTATTAACTATTCATCAAACCTTGCCTGTGTATGTGGATATTCAGAAAATTAGCCCCACCTTGTGGATCATGGCAGTACCACAAATTCAGGCCTTTGAGAACAGGGAATTGTCAGAAAAGTGTATATCATCTTGACTGACAAAAAAGTAAGCAATTTATAACAACTAGCATTGGTAAGGAAGCACTTTCACATACTGTTGTCGATTGTATAAAATGGTACAACTTTTTTGGAAATAAATTTGCAAAAGCAATAAAAATTGTGAACATAAGTCACATTCTATTTCACTTAGTTCACATATAACATTATATTAGTTTCAGATATATAACCCAGTGATTAGATATTTATATAATTAAGAAGTAAACATTCTGATAAGACATACACAGTTATTAAAGTAATATTAACTATGTAAATATTTCATAAGAGTATTTTTGTTTCACAAATGCAGAACTTCATATCAGAAATCCAGAATTTTGTTTGGGCAATACAATGAAAACTTTCTGGTCAAGGAGAACTTGGTTAAAATATAGGCTTTACCCCTTACTAGCTGTGGGAATTTGAGTAACTTCTCTGAGCTTCAACAACTATAAAAGGGGTGACAAGGCTTCAAAGGGTTCTTGCAAAGGTCAGGCAAGTAATCAATCAATAGTAGCTAGTTCTATTATTCATAAATCAAAAAAAGTATAAATAAATGAGTACACTGAATTTAAAATTGAAGTAAAAAATTTTAGAGATAGAATACCCTTTTTCCTTGCTAGTAATATTTCTTTAGCCATAACAGCTATACATATATATGCACCGTTTATAATATAATACCTAACTCATAAAAATATAGTCAATTCTTGATAATCCAAGAGAATACTAACTGGTTTGCAATTAATCTATGATCAAAGTGCCATGAGAAACCCACCTTCCTCTCCCTTACTACAGAGGAGCTGGTTAAGAAACTATAGCACCCATCCTCCTCCCCTGACCACATTGCAGCTCCCAGTCCCCACCACAGCATTTCGACTTGTTCAGACTCCAGGCTTCCCCAAGTGCTCTGGTTCCTGTCTTGGCTCTTCAAATCCCACTACTAGAAAAAGTTGGAAGAGAATCAAAAATTCCAGGACTTGCTACGTCATTATTGGGTCCCCTAAACAAGTCTTTCTTTCTGGATTATTTGTGACTTCATCTTCACTCCTCCCAACTCTATCAGTTAACCCAGTTAATTAATAATTCACTATATTGAGAACGTATAACTTTAAAATCTGTAACATGAAACCATTTTACTTCATTTTTTTAACTGCTTTGCCAAGGAAAATAAATTCTTATCATTCTATAATCATTTTAAGTTATTTCAAGTTTTGAGTTGGCTTAAATAATTTAATATTAATTATAATATTTAGTATTATACTTTAGTATTTTTGTAAAGTTAGTGATGTCATAATTAAATAATAAATCCCGTATAAACAGTCCCCAAGGCCCAAATTAACACTGTATCAATACTGCCATATAGCTGTTAATATGCATTATAAAAATGCCAGAAAAATTACCTTGATGTTCTTCTAAATCCATGTCAAGTTGTCTAATTTCTTCATGAAATTGATTGATTTTTTCTTTTATATCTGTTAACCTATTGAAAATATTATTTAATGAATTTATGACAGTTAATATAGGTATTCAGTGAAAACATTTAATGATGATGTTAGGAAATCGTTTCTTTTCTAAGCTGCATAAACAATATCTAGAAATAATGTGCCCTATTCTCAGGATAATACTACAAATTTAGAGAGAAATGCTTTTTTTCTAGATCTTTTTTCATGATTCACATTTGAACTGAAAGTATATTCTGGAACTGTTAAGTTGCCTGATTCCAAAAGCTGATGCTTGCCCACATTGTTTTGAGCATGACTTAAAACATTAGGGAAGTGAAAAATCTTTAGTAACTTGTTTTTGGTAGGTTTGTATCACCTGCATTAATTGGAAAATTAACTCAAACATTAAAAAAATAGGAGAAAATTTGCACTGATAGATCATATGGGTTAAAATTTTAGCAAAAGCAACTGTACTTAGTATACAGTAATCATAGCTATGGTTCTGGAATATTTGTGACTTGATCTTCACTCCCTCTAACTCTATCAGTGAGATGGAACTATGAGTCCAAATCTTGCATCTATATATAACTGATTTTTTACAAAGATGCAAGACAATTAAATGGGAAAAGAATATTAAATATCTAGAGGCCCGGTGCATGGATTCGTGCACTGCTGGGGTCCCTTGGCCTGGCCTGGCATGCAGGGATTGGGCCGAAACTGGCTCTCCAACATCCCCGGGGGGATCCAGGGGGGCAGTTCTTGGGTGATGCACCCCTGAATTTGGCTCCCTCCCCTCTGGTTCCCGGTGCATCACCTGAGAACCACAGCTGTCAAGTCACCGCAGCTCAGCAGCTTCTGCGTTGAGCGTCTGACCCCTGGTGGTCAGGGTGCATCATAGCTACTGGTCAGTCAGTCACTTAGGCTTTTATATATATAGATATTTGTCAAAAAAGAATATTTCAATAACTGGTGCTGGAACAACTGGTATGTACAATCAAAAAATAAAACTGAACTCCTACCCTACAATCATATACAAAAATTATAAAACTCTTATAATAAAACATAAGCATACATCTCTGTGACTTTGAATAAGAAACTGATTTCTTATATATGACACCAAAGCAAAAGCAATAAAAGAAAAACGTAAATAAAATAGACATCAAAATTTAAAACTTTTGTGCTTCAAAGGATACCTTCAAGAAAGTGAAAAGGTATCTAACTGGTATGGCTCAGTGGTTGAACTTTGACCCGGCTACCAAGAAGTCAATCAATTTCAATTCAGGGGACATGCCCAGGTTTCAGGCTCAATCCCAAGTAGCAGGCACACAAGAAGGCAGCCAATCAATGATGTTTCTCTCTCACTGATGTTTCTATCTCTCCTCCTCTCTAGAAAAGACATCTAGTCAGAGTGGCTCAGTTGGTTGAGTGTCGTCCTGTGCACTAAAGGGTTGTGGGTTCAATCCCCAGTTGGGGTATGTACAGAAGGCAGTCGATCAATGTTTCTCTCTCACATTGTAGTATCTCTGGCTTTCCCTTCCTCTCTCTCTCCATTTCTCTCTCCCTTCCTCTCTCTCTGTATGTCCTTGTATGTCCTCGGGTGAGGATTAAAAATAAAATAAAAAAGAAACTGAAAAGATCATTCACAGATTGGGAAAAACATTTTGCAAATCATTTATCTGTTAAGAAATTTGTATCTAGCCGAAACCGGTTTGGCTCAGTGGACAGAGCATCGGCCTGCGGACTGAAAGGTCCCGGGTTCAATTCCAGTCAAGGGCATGTACCTGGGTTGCGGGCACATTCCCAGCAGAAGATGTGCAGGAGGCAGCTGATCGATGTTTCTCTCTCATCGATGTTTCTAACTCTCTATCTCTCTCCCTTCTTCTCTGTAAAAAATCAATAAAATATATTTAAAAAAAATATTTGCATATGTGTTTAAAAAAAGAAAGAAATTTGTATCTAGAATAAATGAAGCCATTACAGTGAAATAAAGATAAATAAACCAATTTGAAAATGGGCAGAGGATCTGAACATAGATTTCTCCAAAGAAGATATACATATGGCCAATAAATACAAGAAAAGAAGCTCAACATCATTAATCATTAGGAAAATGCAAGTTAAAACCATAATGAGATCCCACTAGGATGACTATAATAAAAAAAAAAGATAACAAGTGTGAAGACATGGAGAAATTGGAACCCTGGTAGAAGTGTAAAATGGTGCAGCTGCACTGGAAAATTGTCTTGCAACTCCTCAAAAAATTAAATATAGAGTTACTATATGAGTCATCAATCCCACTCCTAGGTGTATACCCAAAAGGAGTGAAAACATATGTCCATGCAAAAAGTTGTACCTGAATTTCATACCAGCATGATCACAGCCAAAAAATGAAAACAATTTAAATGTCCATCAATGAATGGACAGAAAATAAATATGCTATATCCACATAAGAAATATTCGGCAATAAAAAAGAAATATTGATAATGCTACAATACAGATGAACCTTGAAAACATTATAAGATTGCAGCCACATTGGGCCATATATTATATGATTCCATTTATTATATAAAACTAGAGGCCCGGTGCACAAAATTTGTGCACTGGGGGGGGGGTCCCCTCAGCCTGGCCTGTGCCCTCTCACAGTCTGGGACCCCGTGGGAGATGACCACCTGCTGGCTTAGGCCCTCTCCCTGGGGGATCAGGCCTAAGCTGGCAGTCAGACATCCCTCTGGCAACCCGGGAGCCCTCGGGGTATGTCCACTTGCCAGCGTGGAGTAGGCCTAAGCTGCAGTCAGACATCCTTAGCGCTGCTGAGGAGGCGGGAGAGGCTCCTACCACCACTGCTGTACTGGCAGCCATCAGCCTGGCTTGTGGTTGAGCAGAGCTCCCCGATGTGGGAGCGCACTGACCACCAGGGGGCAGCTCCTGCATTGAGCGTCTGCACCCTGGTGGTCAGTGTGTGTCATAGTGACCAGTCATTCCCAGTCGTTCTGCTGTTAGGGTCAATTTGCATATTACCCTTTTATTATATAGGAGTGCCTGGCCAGCCTGAGTGAGTGGCTGGTGGCTGTTTGCAGGCTGGCCACAGCCCCTTCAGAGTAGGTGTCCACCCTGGGGTGTTTGGCCAGCCTGGGTGAGGGGCTGATGGTTGTTTGCAGGCTGGCCACAGCTCCTTCAGGGTGGGGGTCCCCACTGGGTGCATGGCCAGAGCCCCTTCAGTAGGTGTCCACCCTGGGGTGTTTGGCCAGCCTGGGTGAGGGGCTGATGGCTGTTTGCAGGCTGGGCACAGCCCCTTCAGGGTAGGGGTCTCCCCTGGGATGCCTGGCTATCCTGGGTGAGGGGCTGAGGGCCGTTTGCAGGCTGGCCACAGCCCCTTCAGGGTGGGGGGTCCTGCTGGGGTGCCTCGCCAGTCTGGGTGAGAGGCTGAAGGCCATTTTCAGGCTAGCGAAGCCCCCCAACGGGGACCCTCACCCCATGAGGGTGTGGCCATCCTGGGTGAGGGGCTGATGGCTGTTTGCAGGCTGGCCACGGCCCCCAGCCACCCAAGCTTCCAGTGGAGGCTGGCTGGAAGCAGGTATCTAGGATTTATTTGTCTTCTATAATTGAAACTTTGTTGCCATGGGCGGAGGCTGCAGCCGGCTCAGGGGAGGCAGAAAGCTTGGCTTCCTCCATCACCCAGGCAACCAAGCCTCTGGCTTGCTCCAGCTCCGTGGCTGCTGGCCGCCATCTTGGTTGGGCTAATTTGCACATAGTCACTCTGATTGGCAGGCGGGCATGGCTTAGGGTGTAGCGAAGGTATGGTCAATTAGCATCTTTGTCTTTTATTACTGTAGATGTCCAGAATAGGCCATTCTACCTACATAAAATAAAAGTGGTTTTCTAGGGCTAGGATGAGGGGATGATTGGGTGTGGATAACAGGAAGGGTATAATTAAGGTTACTAAAGAGATCTAAAATTGACTGAAGTGATGCTTGCATAACTCTGTGAATATACTATAAAACTCTCAACTGTATACTTTAAATATGTGAATTGTATAAAATGTATTTAAAGCTGAAAAAAAGATTGAAAGTTATGTCAATACTATCAATGTGAACCACGCCAAAATTACTGTGATAATGTGCACCTCTTGTACATTTAGAATTTAATTTAAAAGATGAGAAAGGGATGCAAAATGTCCTAGTACAAATGTACTTACTGTCGCTCCATACTGGCTATTTCTTGGTTATCTTCTTTAACCTATAAAGGCATAAAAAGAAAATAATATTTAAAGAAT
This sequence comes from Myotis davidii, assembly GCF_000327345.1. Taxonomy (NCBI): domain Eukaryota; kingdom Metazoa; phylum Chordata; class Mammalia; order Chiroptera; family Vespertilionidae; genus Myotis; species Myotis davidii. The sequence continues at coordinate 202,368 of NW_006296057.1, forward strand.
TATTCATTGTTAGGCTATCTTAAAAATAATTTCCTTCTAAGATATGTTGCACTAAAATGTCAAATCTTGTCTCTTGAAACTTACTTAAAATTCAACCTCTGAAGTTAAAAGGAACATCTCTAAGGAACTATTCACACATTTTTATTTATTCCTGAAAGAAAGGGTGGTGACATACTTTCATACTAACCCACATGGTATCATGAGGTTAACTATCAGTTTACATAAATATCTAAGATATAAACCCCCAATATATAAGGTGGGGTTGACAGATTTAGCAATCCCACTGCATTTGAATTTCAGATAAATAAATTTTATGGTACATATACATCATGCAATATGAAATATACTTATCATACACACACACACACACACACACACACACACACACTAAAATATTCTTTGCTTCTCTGAAATATTAATTTACGATATTTTATCTG
>NW_006296057.1:202858-205078 GCF_000327345.1 Myotis davidii
TTGATTCCAATGATCTCTTTTCCAAGGACCTTCAGAGAATCTAGATTTTAATACTTTTCTAGAATGATCATAATACTTAAATAGCTCCTGAGTTGATCCTTAAGGTTCTTCCAAACCCATTGGATTCAATCTAAGACTACAAAGGAATTCCATTTGTAGGCTCCAGACTGGCTGTTCTCAAATACACATGCAGTTCTCCTAAGGGCTCTATAGTTAGGGTATCTCATGATAAATAATAGGATAATTATAACTTAGTATTAAATTAAAGCCAGCCTTGGGGTAGTAAGGAAGCTAGTGAATACATGTGACATGGCCGTATGACATATTGTGATTTCATAGGAGATTTTATTTATTTATTTTTAATAATAATATCAATTATAAGAATCACTGATCGCCTGCCTTCTGCACGCCCCCTACTGGGGATCGAGCCTGAAACCCCAGCATGTGCCCCGACCAGGAATCAAACCATGACCTTCTGGTTCATAGGTCCATGTTCAAGCACTGAGCCACAGCAGCCAGACTCTTTTTTTATTTTTTAATCCTCACTTGAGGACATGGGGCAGGGGAGGAGGGGGGAGGGTGAGAGATTGAGAGAGATAGACAAAGAGAGACACATCAATGTGAGAAACATGGATTGGTTGCCTTTTGTATGTGCCCTACTCGGGGAACGAACCCACAACCTTTCGGTGCACAGTACAGCACTCAAACAACTGAGTCATTCTGAACAGGCAGATTTTGGAGGAGATTTTAATTTCATTAATAAAAGTCATTAGCTGTGGGACACTTCATTTCTAAATATGAAGCCCACAATAAATAATGGAACAGATTTTCAATAAGATTACCTAATTATTTATTAACTAACGAAGAAAAATTTTAAGTTTTCCTCATAGAATCCAAAACATGAAAAAAATGGCCATCATATGCATGGAATACCACATAAAATTAAGGTGTATGTAAAAAAATCCGTTTATGTCAGAGATGATTTTTACTAGATTTTAATGGTCAAGTAGTTCATACTGATTTAGGTGAAGCTCACTTTTCACTCTTTTTTAAAGACACAATAAACTTAATGGCTTTCTGGTCAATTCAGATGGCTTAAATAAAATAAACATATTTATCAAATCATGATATATTAAAATAAGTATGTTTGTTTTTCCTACCTGCTTAAGTAATCTCTCTCTCTCTTCCATTGGGGACCCCATGCTTTTGTCTTCAGCAACCATTTGATCTCGATGGGACTCTAACTCATAAAGTTTCTCATGCAGCAATACAGCCTCCTGTTTTACCTGGGAGTGTGCTATTTCCTGAAGGGAGCAAAAAAAGGAAAAATGCATTAATTCATCAAAAATTATTTCAAATAGGTTTCATTTTATAAGAATAAGGACACATTTAAACCACCAGCATCTTTTAATGGATATATAAAGTATCTAGATTAATCAATAATGCTAGGAAACACATTTCTAAACTGGAATAATAAAAATAGATCCCTGCATATTTTCTTCCTTTTTTAAAACTTTTTAAAATTTAAATTTATTGTTTAAAGTATTACATATGTCTTCTTTTTCCCCCATTGACCTCTCCCCAGCAGATCCCATTGCCCAGCACATGCCCTCACCCTGCTCCCTACTGGCCATGTCCATTGGTTATGCTTATATGCATGCATACAAGTCCTTTGGTTGATCTTTTACCTACCCCTCCCTCCCCTGCCTTCCCTCTTAGGTTGGACGGTCTGTTTGATGCTTCTATGACTCTGGCTTTATTTTTGTTCATCAGTTTCTGTTGTTCATTATATTCCACAAATGAGTGAGATCATGTGATATTTATCTTTCTCTTCTAACTGGATACCAGGGGGGTGAAGGCATGAGTACGGGCAGGCAGAGGACAATGGGGGATAAGGACACATATGTAATACCTTAATCAATAAAGAAAAATATAAGATTACATGCTGTATTTCGTTGTGTCCTTCAATCTGGAACAGTATTCCTCCGTCTTCCCTTGACTCTTATGACCTTGACACCTTTAAAGACTATAGGCCAGTTCTTTTGTAGGATACTTCTCAATTTGAGTTGGTCTGATGCTTCCATATAATTAGATTCTGGTAATGCATTTTTTTTTGCAGAATTATCACAGAAATGATGCTGTAATATATGTACATATATTTATAGAAAACCTTGATTATATACAATCCTTAAAGTTTTAATATACTTTTATACTCAAAGG
>NW_006296057.1:206106-206663 GCF_000327345.1 Myotis davidii
CAGAGATGGAGAGGCATTGATTGGACTGTCGGGCTTTGGAGGGAGGGTAGGGGAGGGTGGGGGTAAGGGGGAAAGATCAACCAAAGGACTTACATGCAGGCATATAGGCCTAACCAATGGACACGGACAGATTGCAGGCTAGATCCCCAGTGTGGGGTGTGCAGGAGGCAGCTGATCAATGATTCTTAATTTTTTTTAATCTTAATATTTTCAAGCAAACTTTTTAATAGCAAATTTCTAAAAGAATGATTACAAAACATTCATATTTATTTCTTTGCAAGCTAGATGCCAACAATCATGGCAATCAATGTTCCATTGTTACTAATTTTATTATCAGTGTATCTACCTGACTCCATAGGAAATTTCTCTGCTGTGGTCACTGGTCTGTTCTCATGTCTAGAAATGTGCCTGGTACAGAAGGGACACAACACCTGTTTTTAGAATAAATAAATGCCAGGCACCCTCTTTTTCAGAGGTCCCGCCCTGTTGGGGGGGCACAGAGTGTTAAGCCATCTCTTCCTGGAGCGGGTGATATGAGGGACTATTCTGGGCTCCTG
>NW_006296057.1:208711-216093 GCF_000327345.1 Myotis davidii
TGTGCAGGAGGCAGCTGATCAATGATTCTTAATTTTTTTTAATCTTAATATTTTCAAGCAAACTTTTTAATAGCAAATTTCTAAAAGAATGATTACAAAACATTCATTTTGCAAGCTAGATGCCAACAATCATGGCAATCAATGTTCCATTGTTACTAATTTTATTATCAGTGTATCTACCTGACTCCATAGGAAAGGCAGGCCAAATGTGAGGTACAGGCAGTATACTGAAGTGCAAAGGACATGAAAAGGTAGTTCACAGAAAAAAGAAATACACTGACCAACAAATATATAAAGAGAACTCAATTTCATGCATAAATAAATGAAAATTGAAACAAAATAGTAATTTTTACCGATTACACTAGCAAACATGGAAAAGATGGGTAATGCTTGCTGTCAGTGAGTGCAGTGAAAACAGGCACTCCCATATATCCAGTCTAGGACTAAAAAATGCAACAATCTTTCTGGAAGGCAATTAGGCAATCTCACATTTTACGTTTATGACCCATTGCAAAAAATGTATCTTAAGGTATACTCATATAACTTTGCATAAAATGTATGCAAATGTTTCCATGCCAGCATTATTTATAACTCCTCCAGTCTATTCATTACAAGGCTGTATTACAGCCATACAATGTAATACAATGTAGTGATTTTAAAATAATGAGGGAGGTAGATCAACCAAGATGGCGGCATAGGTTAACGCCGGAGTTTGCTGCCTCGAACAACCACTTCAAAAGTGAAACTAAAAGACGGAACGGACATCACCCAGACCCACAGGAACGCTGGCTGAGTGGAAGTCCTACAACTAGGAGGAAAGAGTAACGCATACGGACACTCAGAGGAGGCGCAGTGCTGAAGTCAAACACTGTGGTGCGGAGTGCGCGGAGCGGGCGGCGGCGGAGGGCGCGGTTGGCGTTTTCAATCGGGAGGGAGTCGCAGACTCTGAGCTCCAGATCCGGGCGAGTCTTTAGGGGCACAGACTCAAACGGGAGAAGCAGGACCGACTGGTTTCGGTCGGAACTCAAGGGCAGCTTTCTCTCCGAGGTTTGCAGCGGTTGCTGGGACTCAGAGAGGCAGAGCCCCCGGGACAGGACGTTTATGACCCATTGCAAAAAATGTATCTTAAGGTATACTCATATAACTTTGCATAAAATGTATGCAAATGTTTCCATGCCAGCATTATTTATAACTCCTCCAGTCTATTCATTACAAGGCTGTATTACAGCCATACAATGTAATACAATGTAGTGATTTTAAAATAATGAGGGAGCCGTTATAAGAGCTGATGTGAACATCCAAGAGAGACTGTTAGGTGAAAAACAAAAAAGCCGTGGACAGCATACTAACATGAATCCCACATTAGGTTTTCCACAATAGTAAAGCCAAATTAGGATTACAGGATTATTGTGAAAATTCAGTGACAATGTTGGTGACATCTGTCAAGAATTCAAAAAAGTACAAAGCAAGCACTCAATAAATGTAAGAGTAGCTCTGTCTGGAAAGAGGACAAAAAAGTCGGGCATTTTTACTTCCATCTTATTCTTTTTTTTTTTTACCTAAACATTTGTTTTGTGAATTAAAATTGTTTAAATAAACAAATAAGAAAATGAATGCAAGCTTTTACATCTTTAGTGATAAAATGATCTCTTCATTTGTTTTATCTCTTGTTTATATGTCTTTATTTTTTATTGTTTTATTATTGTTTAAAGTATTACATATGTCTCCTTGTTCATATCTTTAAATTACCACTGGATTATGTGCCCCATTAGGCCGAGTGACTTGTTTTGTACACAATAGGTACTTAATTGAATCTAATTTCTTACCAAATTAGTATATTTATGGCCCTAAGTGGGGAAGAAATTATTATACTCTTGTAAGTAAACTGCTAAATAAATATTTACTTGGATGAGTTCCATTAATATATTTAGCTGAATCATATATATATATATATATATGCATATATATATATAATTTTTTGTTGTGTAGATGAGTAATATAAGAAATCTTATTTGATTTTATACTTACAGCTTCCAGACTGTCTTTTTTCATGTTCAATGAATCTAGCTGCTGCTGAAGTGTATCTAATTCCTAAAAAGAAGAAAAAAAGCAAATACATATGTCAGTTACATTAAGAATAAACTTGGCCCTTGCTGGTGTGGCTCAGTTGGTTGGAGTGTCATCCCGTGCACCAGGTCACAGGTTCGATCACAGGTCAGAGCACATACCCAGGTTGCAGCTCCATCCCTGGTCAGAACGCATGCAGGAGACAACCATCGATATTTCTGTTTCTCTGTCTGTCTCTCTCTCCCTCTCCCTTCCTTTCTCTAAAAATCAATAAAATGGAAAGAAAAAAAAATAACACACCAGAATAAATTTTTGTTTCTCAATAATTTAAATATATATGTGACAAAGTAAATTTTGTAAACATCTTCAAAACTTATCTTGTAATTTGACTAGAATTTACTAGTATTCACTGCTATTTTCGCCAATTTTTTCATTATTTCTAAAAACTTTGCCATGATCCACCTCTAAAAATACTTTATGCCCTGTCTGGGTGGCTCAGTTGGTTGGAGCATCATCCCATACACTAAAAGGTTGCAGGTTTGATTCCGGTTGCAGGGCACACATGTAGGCTGTGGGTTCGATCCCCAGTCCAGGCATATGGGAAGCAACCGATTGATGTTTCTCTCCCCCTCTATATTTCTCTCTCTCTCTCCCTAAAAAATCAATGGAAACATATCCTTAAGTAAAGATTAAAAAAAACACAACTCCATAAGCCTGTTGAAGGTAGCCTATCCTTTTCACACTAAATCATCACATCACTGTAATCATCAAGTTTGAAAAGCCTTCAAACTCATTCTGACATTGTTTAAAGTTATAATTTTTAATTTTGATTTTTTTAAACCATGTTTTCATTTTTTTTGCCTAATTCCTTTTTAAATTTAATTGATTTATTTTTTAAAATTTTATTTTATTGTAGCAAGAAGACTTAAGATGTCCCTAATTTCTTTTAGGGCCCAGACCTACAGCAATTTACATAACTCAACACCTTTAAGGGGAAAAAAAACCCTTAAACTGATTATTACTCATTTGAGAACCTCTATGCAGGATTAATTACATTTTGACATTTCTGTAATACCCTTTTTTCAATGTCTCATTGTGTCTTATAAATCCTGTCTAAAATAAAAGTTACATTAAACGGTCAATGAAGGAATCTAATGAACAAAATAAAATGAAGAACAAAATGGAACCAGAATCATGGGTACATGGAATAGACTGGAGGGTGCCAGAAGGGAGAGGGTGGAGGTGACCGGATAAAGAAGGAAAAGGGAGCCAGGTCGGTATGTTTCAGTGGTTGAGCATCAACCTATGAACCAGGAGGTCACGGTTTGATTCCTGATTGTGGCATATGCTGGGTTGGGGGCTCAATCCTCAGTGTGGGGCATGCAGGAGGCAGCCCATCAATGATTCTCTCTCATCATTGATGTTTCTATTTCTCTCTCCTCCCTTCTTCTCTGAATTCAATAAAAATATACTTTTTTTTAAAAGACGGTAAAGGGTTTAGCTAAAGAACACATATGCATAACCCATGGACACTAACAATAGTGTGGTGAAGGCCACGGGAAGGGGAGGTGGGGTGGGTAGAGGTAGGTAAAGGGGGAAAATGGGGGACATCTGCAATAGTGTCAACATTAAATATTTTTAATAAAAAAATGTGAGGTTTATTAGGCAGGAAGAAAAGAATGTAAATATTCATTTCATGTGGCTCAGATATATTAGGCCTTTTAATGTTGCTATTAAAAGTTGATTAAAAGTAAGTGTTTTCATATGTCTTTATGACATTCAAAAATGAAGGATGCATAGAACTGAACAAATAATATAGTAAAAGCTAGGTCATCATGTAGCATAAGAATAAATTTTTCTAAAGCAGTGCGTCTCAAATTTTAAATATCCTGTGAATCATCAGGGGACCTTGTTAAAGACAGAGCAGTAAGTCTAGTCAAGCTCTCAGGGGATGCCGATGCTGCCCCTAGTGGCAAGACTGCTGCATGCCTGTCCCGAAGGGGTCATTAGCATTACCTGTAGTAATTTCTCATTTGTGGTTTTCATGTCTATGTACTTGACTTGTTTTTCAGGAGACATATTTTTTATAATGCCATCTGCTGCTTGTTTTTCCTGTTCAATTTCTTCTTCTACACTTCTAATTTGTCTCTCCTTCCTGAAACCAAAAGTATGCAATATTCCTTACTATCCTGAGGACAAAACCATTACTGTTACTCAGGTCCTGGTCTCAATTAAAAAGGGCACGTAAATGTATTCAATCATAATTGTGGATCTAAAAGTTCTTATAAACATACAAATAATCCTATTTGACCTGTACAAAACTTGGCCCCCCTCAGCACAGACTTACTTTGTCTTTTTCTTCTTAACCCCCAAATGCTTCTATTTGCTTACTCTCCATTTTACTTACATTCTTATAAGAAACACAAAAATCATTGCAGAAAATCATTAAAGCCTTCAACATGAGGATGTATTTATAATTTTTGCTATCATACCTTCAAGACAAATAAGATAGTTGCATTTTAGAAGAGTTGTTTTCAAACATTTAATAGCTACAGAATTCTTTGACCAAATGAAATACTGTATGGAAGTTTACCATGTAAATCACATAAAGTAGCACAGCTCTGACTAAACTTGGAGTAGAGAGAGCTTATAGTGCAATGTGATTTTTAAAAATCACAGCTTTAGATTAATATGTTTTGCTTAAATTCCCTTTTATCCACTGCTTTAACTAAAACTGGTATTCCACAAATTATCAGCAATATTTTAGCACTGCAACGTAATAATTTCCAAAATCACAAAACAAAAACATTAAAAGTACAACCATATTTAAGTAGTAGTAGTGAATTAATTACAAACAATAATATTTATCATATAACCACAAGAAATACCAGTGATGTGCCAGTTATTACCCTATGCAAGGTCAATTATCATTAGTATAGAGAAACATTTTGAAAAGAATAAAAAGGTAAGATGCTAGTTATCATGTAAATATTTCAAGATTTACATATAAAAATTTTTCTTAAAGATAAATTTTCATCCCAACGCAATAAATTTATATTTTAAGTTTCAAGATGATTATTCTACTATTTAAACTCTTTTACAAGTAGATAACCAACTTCTACAGTTTTCACAATCACTAGCTAAGTCCTCGATAGTCACATATCGGTGACCTTCACACTCTTTACACACTCATACTCCATTAGCATAAGATAACCTAAACTCAGAAATCTTCCTGTAAAGATATCATAATAATCAAATAAATGATGAACATAATGAAACAGACTGCCTGGAATTTTTATTTATTTTTGTCTCACTCTAGGGCAAGGAGTGATGTCTTTCTTTACTTTGAACCTCAATTCAAATATACAAGTATGTTTACTATTGCTACCATTTATATGGGTCTATGCAGGGGTGGGCAAACTTTTTGACTCAAGGGCCACAATGGGTTCTTAAACTGGACCGGAGGGCCGGAACAAAAGCATGGATGGAGTGTTTGTGTGAACTAATATAAATTCAAAGTAAACATCATTACATAAAAGGGTACGGTCTTTTTTTTTTTTTTTTTAGTTTTATTCATTTCAAACAGGCCGATCCGGCCCGCGGGCCTTAGTTTGCCCACGGCTGGCTATGGGCTCATAGAACTTTCAAGCAGAAAAGGTTATCTATTTCAGTCTTTTTGTTTCATAGATTGAGGAGATACTGAGCCCTAGAGGAGTTAATCGTCCGGAACAAACTAATTCTGAACTCCATGATTACTTGCCTCTTAACCATGTTTCTTTGTGACATGTCTCAGTGTAGTTAGATGGAAACTAATGTTGTACAGTATTCCATTTTACAGAGAAGTTAACAGCAAAAGGCAGGTAACCGATTTTCTCAAGGCCACATAATGGTCAAGTGTCAAGTGTTTTGATACTAGCACTTGGCTCCGGTTATAACTTGGCAGTAAATCACCAATGATGGTGTCATAAAAATGAGTATATAAAGTTTAAACTCAGTGGAGTACTAAATTTGGTGGTATCTTTTCATCTTGTATCTTTCTAAACACAAAATACCTTCAAGAATAACACTTAAGCCAAAACCGGTTTGGCTCAGTGGTGGAGCGTCGGCCTGCGGACTGAAGGGTCCCAGGTTCGATTCCGGTCAAGGGCATGTACCTGGGTTGCGGGCACATCCCCAGTGGGGAGTGTGCAGGAGGCAGCTGATCGATGTTTCTCTCTCATCGATGTTTCTAACTCTCTATCTCTCTCCTTTCCTCTCTGTAAAAACTCAATAAAATATATTTAAAAAAAAAAAAAAAGAATAACACTTAAATCACTTTAGCATTCTCAAATTTACATACTTTAACTCATAAAGTAAATTTGTTAATATTTAACTTTTATGAGTAATTAAACATAAAGATTATGGAAACCACCTTACTTGTTACATTAAAGAAGTCAAAGATGACTTTAAGAAATTATTCTTCTAGTCAATCTTTTGCTAAGGAAGTCTAGTGGTTTTTTTTAAATCACCTGCTCACTGGGTACAAAGGTTAAAACAAAGTGAAATGCAATCATCTGACATAGCTTTCTTTTTAATGGTGAAGAAACAGAATAGATTCCTTAGCACACCAGTCTCAGAGACAAAAAAAAGTAAAGGTAAGATCTTATATATTTACAGGTTTGGTGGTTGTTGCTGAATTTTTAAAAAGTCATATTTGTTTGTTAAATTTGTACAAAAAAAATTATGCCTTTGCTAAATGATGAAAGAGCAGAGAATATGATATTTTCACACACTCTATAGATATTAACCTTAGACTAGCCAAAAAATAGTTCCCAAATAAAGTTATAATATAATAAAAAGTAATTATTTTTCTTTTTAAAAAAAGGTTTCATCTATTCAAATTTATATGACCTTTTTATTTTGAAAAATGTTAATTACACAACATTTTGAGGTGACATTAACTTAAAAATAAATCTGTAAAACAAAAAATTATTGGCTACCCGTAGATAACTGTTGAAATTGGGTGATGACTATTCTCCTTATTTAGAAGTTTTTCTTGAAGTTTTCCATTACAAGTTTTTAAACTGGAGGGGAAAAAAATCTATAAAATGGTTAATTGTAAGAGTGAAATTAATTGTGAATTATTAACATTTTACTTCAAAATACATTGATTTTTGGCATAAATATCTAAAATATTTAATGGCAAACTATAAATACCTTTAACAAGACCAAAATAATTGCAGCATATTTTTACTTCATAGTATATAACAGTCAGATATAGCAAATCAAAAACTCCTAAGAAACTTGTACTTAAAAACTACATAAGAACAACACTC
>NW_006296057.1:216175-236123 GCF_000327345.1 Myotis davidii
CTTATATAAAGCTTTTTTTCTCTCTATGTAGACTGTAGGTTATGTAAAAGGGCATTTAATTTGTGAAATAATTAAAGTAAACTGATATTTTTGTTCTCTATTTTTTAATCACTACATTTAAACCCAAATTTCAAATTGAGAAAAAAGTCCAACTTTTTAAATAGGGTAAATTGACTCAACTACATTTTCTTCATAATCTACTGGCTAGCTATTCTGGCAATCTGATTTCTTCAAGATAGACAATAATGCTAGCAAATGTTTCCTCTGTCTAGGGATTTATCCATTCAGTGTCTGGATGGTCAACATCTACCCCCTTTCTCAATTTTTCGCCTCTCAAAAAATAAACAAATATACAGAAAGTCCCATTGATCATGGAGCTCAATCAATGCATTTAATGGCTTTAGACCTAATGCTTTAGATTGCTGAATGCTTTCTTATACAGAATCTACTTTAAGCTCTGAGAATATACTGCTTCTAACTTTAAAATTTATCAAAGAGAAAGAAATACTTCTTTTCTAATTCTTATAATTTTATTTCCTTTAGCACACTGGAGAACATAATGATTAGCAATAAATAGATGATAAAGATAATAAATACAAGAGGATCCTATTTCTATTTCCATATAGGCTCATGGTCTTGCCTGACCCCCATTACCTCCTTCAGCTACTTCACTCCCTATCAATTTTTTACTTAAGTTCACTTAATTTTCTTTGTCGTCTAATTGCTTCCTTTAATGATCCCTATCCTTTTTATTCCAGAAAAAAAATAGCACTTCTACTTTACCCACATCTGGACCCTGCCAGTGACAACAGTAAGAACTTCACAACACCACTGAGAAATACTGAAACGAGAGAATGAAGAGGCCGCACACATTCCAAGAGACCATTGAACATGGGCAAAATACCTTTTATATACGATTTGGGGATACTCTTTTGTGGGCAGTGGTCTGGAATAAGTGATAACTTGAACTCATTTCTGACTCTAAAAGGGATTCTATTATGATCTATATCCAAGTTGTAATATCTAGAAGGAATAGTGGCTTTTTCTAACAAATTTGATTTAGCTACAGAAAGGGAGAAGGAAGAAGGGAAATAAGTATAAACACATAAACAAATAGAAGGCAAAGAGTAGATTAACTAGAATAGGGTAGTATCAAAATAACAATAAATACCTAATTGCTAATGAGGTAACAGACAACAGACTTTAGTAACGTGAAAATGAGTCTTGCTTATTCTGAGTAGTTTTCTACTTCCTGCTCTAGTAGAATAAACTTTTCCTTAAAAATCATTAAACAACATATGCTGTAAATAAAAAGGCTCAAAAGAAAAATAAGACTCAAATTATAGAAAACCACTAAGGGTGGTACTAACATGATATATTCATACCTTTCAAACATCATTTGTTCACAGCTATTTTTAGTGTTGACTTAAAAAAATGCACATATAAAAACAAGAAGCATGAATGTCATGAGTAAAATCACTAAATGGAAAGTAACTATTAAGCAAGAAGAAATTACTCCAATAAATGGCAACTTCTAGTGAAAGATGGTATAATGAATACTCCCATTAACTTTGACTTCTCCCCCAAACCTGACTGAAATGTAAATAAAAGGCAAGAAGGAATATAAACTCATAAGAACAAAGAGAATGAAAAAGGACGCAACAGCAATAAAACCTAGAAACTAGACAGTTAATAGTTAAGTGGAAACTGACTGGGAAAGCAAAATTTTCCTGAACCAGCAGAGTGGAAAGCTGAGGAGCCACAGGATTTACACTGCAAAATGCCAAACTGGCCCAGAAATTGGCAGCACCAGGTGTTCTGGAAGTAGAGGAGGGGCTAGATTCTAGTTTAACGTTTCCTGCCTGTCTCTGTCCAGTCAGGTAAAGCTCCTCTCCCATATAAACAGAAGATTAAGGCTTCCCTCCACCACCAGGATCATTGTGCCAAAAAAAAAAAGGGGAAAGTAAGTTAAGGTTTACATACTAATTATTGAGATAAACACACCTTTTCTACCATTCCACTCTCAAAATGCTAGTCATTTGGCTTTATCTGTTCAGTCAAATTAGAGAAGTCATTTTTGGCCCTAGTCCATTTGCTCCGTGGTTAGAACATCAGCCCTCAGACTGAGGGGGCCAGAGTTCAATTCCAGTCAAGGGCATAGGGACCTGGTTGAGGTGCATGCAGGAGGCAACCAATCAATGTGTGTGTTTGTGTGTGTTTGTGTGTGTGTGTGTCTCCCCCCCCACCCCTTCCACTTTCTCTAAAAATCAATGGAAAAAAATATCACCGGTGAGGATTACCAAAAAAGGAAAAGTCATTTTGGGAATCCAACCAGTCCTAGGAAAAGATCTCAAGATAATGACATTTAGGGATTCCCAAAGAAATAGTTGAATAAGTTTTTTACTCTACAGAAATAAGACCTATATAAATGTTGTATCCAAATAGCTTTTTGTTTCCCAGTCTTATCTGTAAATTGCAAACCAAATATTAACAGATATATGAAGACAGAATGTCTCTAATATAAAGGATACTGACCATTATAAAGTGGAAAAACATAACAAGACGACATAGAGGCTATTAAAGGAAAAAAGAACATGGAAGATACAAGACACAATAACTTATGCTATAAGATACTATTAAAGAAAATTTTCAGAAATCAAAAAGACCTCTTAGAATTAAAATGAGTTGTAAAGGAAAACTTTAAGAGATTAACAATAAAATTGAGGATATATCCTTGAAAGCAGAATAAAATGAAATATAGGCAATTCAAGATAAAACATGAGAAAATCATTCTAGGAGATCCAACACCCAAACACCAGATTAAAGCAGTTCTAAAGAGTAGTGAGACTTAAAAAAAATGGTGAAGAAAATTATCAATGAAATAATTCAGAAAGTTTCCCAGAACTGAGGGATAGAGCTTCCAGAGTGAAAGCACCCATAAGTAAGTACCCAGTTTCATGAATGAAAACAGATTCTCAGGAAGATCCATGACACTTCAGAATATTGATTTCAAAACCTTAAGAAGAGGCAAGTTATATAAAAGGATAAAGAACTAGAATGGCATAGCATCACCGTTCTTAACAGTAATACTAAAAACCCTATGACAATGGGGCAATGCCATCAACAGTTTGAGAAAAAAACAATTCCTATTTATAACTTTACTTCTAACCAAATTATCTTTCAAGGTCTAAAAAAATTCCCCGCCTATAGACCTTCTTAGGAAGCTATTGCAGAAAACTCCATTTAAAAAAAAAAGCAGTAACCCAAGATAGGCATTCTAGAACACAGGCATCCAACCATAAAGACAAAAGGGAATGTCTTCCATAAGGGTGGAGGGAGAGTGGAAGTCAGCAGCTGTGTAGAGGGTACAGTCCTCAGCTCCTCTAGGTTACAGCATGGCAACAGGCGCTGGGAGAGACTTCTTTAAGCACATTAAATATCAAAAATGCATGCAACATTGAGTGATTTGTTAAAGGGCTTGGGTATAAATGCATTTAAAAAAGAAGAAAACTAAGCCCATAAAAACAACAACACAGTACATATAATTTAGTGAAAAACTGTGAGCAGGAATAGAAAAGTAATCCTGTTATATGGATCAGACACTGATGGTTTTACACGTTTGTGACACACGGAATACTCATCTAACCCAAATTATAAGTAACCATGTATGAAGACTAAAAAGACAGGAAGTATATATATTTGTTGTGTTAGAGATGAAAGTAGGGAGTGTTTGAAAGAGAACTAAAGACTCTTATTATCTTCTCTCTGTCTCTCGCTCCCAATTTTTTGGGGGAGGCAACCAAATTTTTGGTGGCCTTGTTTCGACAAGGCTGGTGTGTGTCATCTAAAGAAAAGATTTTTTTAAAAAAAGAAAAAAGACTCTTGTCTCTCACACTTGTAGGTAAATGGATAATACCAATAAAGAACACCTTAATTTTAAAAAAAGAAAAAGAAATAGCAATGTAAGAATATACTACTCATTGACATGGACAACAGTGTGGTAATTATGGGAGGTGGGGGTGGAGGTGAAAGAGCGTATAGGGGAGATAAAATGGTGATAAAAATATAAAGGAAAAGAAGAGTGTACTTACACACATATACATAAATACATATTCTCCTGGACCTTATTTTTTAAATATATTTTTATTGATTTCAGAGAGGAAGGGAGAGAAAGGGAGAGATAAAAACATCAATGATGAGAGGGAATCATTGATTGGCTGCCTCCTGCACGCCCCCTATTGGGGATTGAGCCGGCAACCTGGGCATATGCCCTTGACCGGAATCGAACCCAGGACCCTTGAGTCCGCAGACCAACGCTCCATCGCCTGAGCCAAACCAGCTAGGGCTGGACCTTATTTTCAATAGATCCAAAGAGACACTTAAAAAACTAATGAGACACTTAAAAAAATACTGTCTTTCATTCTCTGTAGGAGTTTTCTAATTTAAGATTAGAGTATAGGGATGGGTGAAGGAACAGGTAATTGTTTCACATTTTATATAGTTTAAGAAAAAATAGATTTAAAAGGAGAAAAAAGGAAAGCAAAATGTCTTCAATCATCTCTGAGGTGCTAGTCACCTACTGACATGACAATACTCTCTTTTCCACCAGGCCTGCAATATGAAAGCCACATGCCTACTGATCTTGTTTTGGCCCCTCTTCATGCTAATACTTTCAGATGAAAGCCAGACTTTTAAAACAGTAAGTTTTTACAATCAAGACAGTGAAAATATTTTCAAAGGTACACTTTGAATGTCCCAAAGTAATAAAAGAAAGCAAAAAAAACAAAAAATCCAAACCACGCCATCAAAACTAACTCTTTAGCTAGCTGGGTATATTCAAAATCTGTGACCTCTGAGCCAGATTCTAATTTGACAAAAGCAGACTTCATTTTTTAACAGAATTATTATTCATCATGTATTTCCACAAATACAAATGGGAATACACCAAAAGTCTTTCTTTCTGTAATGATTATACAATAACAGTTAGAAGACACCTGTATTACAAACTAGAATCTCCCTGCTCAATAAATTGTACATATCAGAATTTCCTTAATCTTCAATATTTCATCCCAATAAAGAAATAAAAGCATCAGCTTTTCCTTTTTCACACTATAATACTGAAAGATTAGACAGTAGATTTTTTCTAAACTATTTTCTACCAATGTTTAATTGCTAGGATATGAAATTTAGAAAATTCTGTTAATATATTTCTGATTAATACATTTCTTTTTTTATTTTTTAGGAAGTCAAATGTAATTTCACTAAACAGAATTATTATTTGATTCCAGCGGATATCAATAAAGAGGTTACTGTACTTGATCTCAGTTATAACCAAATTACTCTGAATATTACAGACACAAGTATTCTACAGATGTATTATTTACTCACTGAGCTCTACTTGATTGAAAACAGTGTCATCATCTTATGTAATAATAGTTTTGGTAACCTCTCCAATCTACGAATTTTAAATATCTGTAGAAACTCCATCCACATAATTCAACAAGGTGCATTTACAGGCTTAACTAAACTACAACAGTTATATCTATGCCAGAACAAAATATTACAACTGAATCCTGATATATTTGTGCCTCTTAAAAACCTGAAACTTCTGAATCTGCAAGGCAATTTGATAAGCTATTTTGATGTACCACAACTGTTTCATCTGGAATTAATCATTTTACATGGAAATCCATGGAACTGCTCCTGTAGTTTACTGAATTTGCAGAATTGGCTAAACACATCCAATGTAACATTAGGTAAGCTATCATTATTACATTAATCAAAACCAAAAATGTGATTGATTTTTGGTTGTTTCGCCCCAGAAAAGTCTCCCATTTTCCCCAGATTTTCACTACAATCTTAATCGTAACATCTTTACTATTACAAACTAAACAATATATAGATACTGTACCTAGTAACTATATTTATAAAATAACTTTATAAACAAGAATGTGCATCTTTCCCCTGTGTTGCTAGGCAATATAAGAGTTTCTTATAGTATCAATAATGACATGTCAAAAAATTCTAATTTACATAATTATAAAATGTTATTAACCATATTTTATTTTCCATAATAAATCATAATTTATTCTTTCTGATTTACTAGAAAATGAGAACATCACCATGTGCAGCTACCCAGATATACTGAAATACTACAGCATCAAAACAGTACCTTATAAGGCTGAATGCTACTCAAAACTTCCTTCACCTATAGCTGAAGACCTTCAGATTAATTTTCAGTCAATTAGCAATTCAACATTTAATAGCTCTTTGAACAACTTAACAAGAAATTCGGGTAATGTACTGGTATTGAATACTAACATTACTGAAGATAGCATACTAAAAAACTAAATTAGTTCTCATTGTTTTTCTGCATTTTAAGTTACTAGAAACAACGTAAAATTCCTCATGTCAACAAAAGATTTACAAAATACTGGGTTTCCAAAACAGGCTCTGCTGGTTACCAGGCAAATGCCACTAGGCATATTATTTAACTACTCTTAGGCTTAATTTTAACTAGTAAAGTCACAATTCTCCTTTTGTTTTGTTAATCCTCACCTGAGGATATTTCTCCACTGATTTTTAGAGAAAGTAGAAGGGAAGGAGAGAGACAGACACAGAGGAACATCAATGTGAGAGAGACACATCGATTGGTTGCCTCCCACAGATGTCCTGTCCAGGGATGGAGGCCTGGGGATGGAGCTTGTAACTAAGGTCCGAACCCTTGACTTGAATTGAACCCCGGCCCTTCAGTCTGCAGGCCAACTCTATCCACTGAGCCAAATCACCAGAGCAAGTCACAATTCTTAAAATGTATAAATCAATAATGTTCCTAGGTGAATGGATAAACAATCCCTGTAAAGACAGGAGTTAGTCTTTTACCACTCTAGGAAATAACTTTATATGTTTATTTTGTAGTTTTATTAACTTTTGCTTAAAGAAAATTATAAAGTACATTCATTTCTAATACCAATATTAGGGAGTTATTAAGATGTCTAATTTTTGTTGTCAATTTAACAAAATATCTTCCCTCTCTCCCTCTCTCATTCTCTCTCCCTGTCTCTGTATCCTATTTAAGAACATGGACCTCTTGGAAAAAGCTGGGCTTTTCTTGTTGGTGTTGTAATGACTGTACTGGTGACCTCTCTCCTCATTTTTATTGCTATCAAATTGCCAATATGGTATAATATTCTGCTTAGCTATAAACATCATCACCTGGAAGAACATGAAGTAGAAACCTATGAAGATGGTTTTACCCAAAATCCAAGTTCCCTTTCACAGATACCAGATACAAACTCCGAAGACACTACAGTAATATTTGAACAACTACATTCATTTGTAGTGGATGATGATGGGTTTATTGAAGACAAATACATAGATACTCATGAATTATGTGAAGAAAATTAATTTCTTTCAATTTTTGATTATTTTAAAAATGTTACCAGTTCACTGAAAGTTTAGACATGGAGATTTTCATATGTGACATACCTAACTATAGCTAGTAGAACTTCGTATTAATTGCAACACATATTAATATCATAAAATTATGTTTTTCTCATTGGTATTGAAAAAGTTAGTCCAAATACTGTAACTGACACTCCTTGGTAGCTAATAGTTACAACACTATTCTCAGTAGTATTCAGAAGACTATACATACTAGTAAAAAAAAAAGCCTAAAGTAAATTATTAATTAATTAAAATAAACTGATTCTCATATTAGTTCAGATATTGGATATAATACAGATAAGTTATATTAATGTTTTACTTATTGGAATCAGTAGAGAAATAAAGGTTTTGGATTTATATCATAAGTCAGAGTAAGGAACAGAGATAGCTTAAACTGACAATGCACTTGGGTTGATTTTTTTATGCTCACCAAATGAATTCATGGAATTGGAAAACATTTTTTTAATGCTCCCTGAATCGGCACAATAATTCCCTGAAAACTTAGTAGCAATTTAGAGCATAGCATTATGTCCAGGCACAATCCCTAATAAATTATTACTGATCTGGGTTATAAAGAAAGATTGTCACCGCAACGCAGGGTATCAAAAAGATCTATAAATAATCTTATTTTTAAAAATACATATTTCTGTCTCTTAGCGAGATTTCTATTCAAATAAGTTGTGTTGGGGCTGAGAAATCTTCAGCTGGTCCATGAACAACTGTTTGGGATCCAGATCATGGAGGAACGTTCCCCAAACTGTTTCTTTAGAACGTTAATTTCCAGAGAGAGACATTCAGAAATATCGACGGGGGGGAATTTGTACATGGTCAAATTACTAAAGAATTACTATAGGAAATACTAGGTTTAAACAAAGTGAAACAAGATTCTTTACTATATAGGACTCATCTGAAACTTTACTAAGCTAAAAGCAAAGTATCAAGAATTTTCCAACCTTTCTTTAAGTTATGCCTACTAAGAGCTCATAGCACAATAAGGGTCCAAAGAACATAGTCTGAAAAACACTCTTAGAGGAAGAGTCTAAAAGTCAATTCCTTGTAATCAATTGGCTGTAATCATAATTTTATTAATTTAATGGAAATAGTGGCATTAAAATTGTAACAAAATCTATCATCGGTGGGAAGGTTAAGTGTATTTATCAGGAAGTATCTCTAAAACACTGAAATATATTCATGGGTGAAATGATGTTTTCCATTTTCTTCATAATACAGAAAAGGGAACAATGGCTAAAGGTGTACATGAAGCAGGGTGGGTTGTGGAGCTGGGCCATGGGTACATAGGACTATAGTACATTATTTTATTTTTGTTCAAATTTCTCTATAACACAGATTTTAAAATGTGTATTTACTTGGTACTTTCTTAGAAAAAAAGAGACTACAAATAATGTAGATGTACGCTATATTCTGCAGTCATTTTAAAGTTTGTATCAATACATAAATTCAGTTCAAATGTCTATGAGGAAAACAAAAACTGTTTAGGATGATATACCTAGTGAAATAGAAAATGAACTCATTTATCATGCATATTTGCTTGTGTTTATCAAAATGTTTTTAGTATTCATTAAAGAATATAAATGCTTTACGCATACTATTTCCTAATAGATATTATCAATTATATTTCATTGTTTTCAATCTCAAGTATAAATGAGATAATAGAAACATGAGGAATCTTTTTCTAAATAATCTATCATTTTACCAAATATGTCATATTTTAAGAGGCAAGTATTAATATTTGAGAAACAGAGTAAAATAAAATGTAAATATGAAATCAGTAAAGACTACATTAATCTCTTATATTCAAGAGCCTCATAAATGAATATTGGGTAGTCAATAAATATCTAACTAAACAAAAATAAATAAATGGGCTTAAAATTATAATTACATATGTTTTTAAAACATAACTAATTTTTGACTAATACCAAACTAGAAAAGTATATACAACAGAAGTTGAAGAAAATCATTAGCTCATGCAGCTCTATGTAACTGAATTAAAGTCAGGTGGGTAAGAATTGTAGTAATATATCGAGGCTATATATCATAACCAACTTATTATGAATAGATGTTCAGTAATAAACCAGATGGTCATGCCATACTAAATGGTGAGATTAAAGTAGAAGAACATTAAAACAGAAGTTTTTTACACCTGCCTTCAAAAGGTATGGCATTTCCTACTCCCTCTGAATGAGGAGTATCAAAGTAGATCTTTGTGTTAGTGAGATTTTGGTTATCTGCTTAACACATAAAATAAATCTATTCTGCTGCATATAAAAGTAAACTTCATAAAAATAACTTTTGTTCATAAATTTCTTCTTAAAAGGGTCAGGAGAACCTATTTCATTCAGCCTCATTTACAAATTACGGATATGAAGCTTTGAAACTGCTGACACTTTTAGAACAAACTTGTATATTTTAAGAACTACTTCTTCAACCAAATGAGCCAAATAAAAATAAAAACTCTAACATTCTCAAACTTATAATCTGTGGTTTATCATTTAGTATGAAATAGATATGAAACATGTACATATAATATTTACAAATATGACCTAGGTATTATGTAAGTCTGTAGATAAATGATTAAATAAATGAGGACTTACATATTGTAAATATCATAAGGACTTCAATGGGCTATATTATTTATATTATTTATATTATTTTTTAGGTACCTAGAAGAGTATCTTATATAAAGTAAATGACAAATATCTGCACTAAATAACAGAACAACAATAACAAAAAAAGAAAGTTTTCATGTAAGAGCTGAGTCACCAGAAATATGGAATTTCCTTTGTACAAGGGAAGACACTTCCAGTATATGTAGTTTTTAAGACAGCATTTTACAGGAGCATCAAATAATGGAGGGGGAAGAGATTTCTTTGTTTTCGATCAACACAAGAATTGTATTTATCTTTCAAAATTTTTATTATATTTTAACATGCTAGTTTTCATTAAATATTTACTGTACATGCAGAGGTAACATGACAGTATATTTGGTGTTACAGAATTTTGTTAATTTTGGTAAACTATTATCCTTGCTCTCAAAGAGATTACTATTGATATATTTTTGGGACAAAATGTAGGTAGTATATGTATGTAAAAAATAGCTCATCTATGTTTGCATTGCCTTAGACAATATTTAAGGTCAAAATGCAGATGAAGAAAATTATGTTAACCATTGCCGTTGTCTGAATAATTGCACCCCTCTAAAATTCATGTGAAAATCCTAACCCCCAAATTAAAGGTATTAGTAGGTGGGGACTTTGGGAGATGAATAGGTCATGAGGATAGAGCCCTCATGAATGAGATCAGTGCCCTTATAAAGAGTTCCCAAAGCTCCACAGACCCTTCCACCCCCTGAGGACACAGTCAGAAGGCCCCAGGCATGAACCAGGAAGAGGGCCTTCACAGGAAAGGGACCATATGGTGCCTTGATCTTGAACTTCCCAAACTCCAAAACTGTGAACAATAAACTCCTAATATTTATAAGATACCCAGTCTATGATATTTTGTTATAGCAGCCCAAATGGACATCCACTTATTATTTTGTAGGCATTAGTGTCACTGTCATAATTCCCTTAATATTTCATCTTCAACCAGTTATATGTAAATATGCACATATAATCTAAACCTATGATATGGATTTTACTAATATAACTATTATCAATTAATAATTGGATAATATATGAGATAATGAAATACTGTAAGTAATGTGCCTTTCATTAGAATGGGGTTTAAATCTCATAATTCAAATTAGTTAAAAAGCCCAGGTTAAAATTATAAACCGTAGAGATAAGAATGTTTTGATCCATCTTAAGACTTTTAAACTCCTAGAAGTAGAAATTATAGCTATCTAATCTATACAGTACTTTTACTTGTACAGAATTTCAGTACTTAGTAGTAAATAAAGATAATAGATGTTCAAATAATAATTTGCATTGCAAATATTCAACTTTTTTTAAATTAAAGAGTACAACAGGGAAAAACAAGAAAAACAGTAAGGAAGTATATGACTCAGAAGTTAAACTACCTAATACAACTCACTTATAAATGTTTTATTTCTATATGGATTGTACTTACGCTTGTCTTTCTGTAAATATGATATCCATACTTTGTGTTTCTCGATCATTTTGAGCTTTAAGCTAAATAAAGAGTTAACACAAAAGTGAGGGATAAGAAATTGCCATTTTAATCAAACTATTTAAAGGTTATTTAGATTGTGAATTAATTGAGAGATAATTATAATAATTCTAATGCCACATGAAAAAGTTTAAAAAAATATAGTATTTGTTTCAATTAACAAATCACCATACCAGATCTTTTTTTTACATCTTCTTCACAGGCATGGTAATCTCACATCAAAAGTATTCATTTTGTCAAGTACTCCAATGTAAACTTAATTTATGAAATTAAAATCTCAAATATTTATTGGATGTTCAACAGTTGGTTAATAATATGTTAAATTTAGACCCAACACAAATTTTATTCTTAAATAACTCAGGAGTGTATCTGAGCACTCCTAATTGACTCTACCTGTACATATTCAGCCTGGAATTTGGACCTATCCCAAATAACTGACAAAACACATACAAAAGTTTTTACTTTTTACATTTGGCATTAAAAATAGTTTTCCAATTGGGACTTCTCCTGTATTCTAAAAGCCAAGAATAATTTCACTAAATTATCATGCTTTTAGAACCCAATTTAGAAAAAAAGAGTCATTTTATAAATTCTATGTTTTCACAGAACTTTGAATGTGTAAATAAATGATAAGCTATGTTATAAGTTGCATGTTATTTTCATCCAAATGTTTATAATTAAAATAAAGTAGCTGCTAACATCTCATTTACCAATCAAAAGTAGTATTAATGTCTGGCATCATATAACTATTTGTTTTTCCCCCTTTCTTATCAAACTCTATACAGGTACCATAATATGTCCATTGAGTACTCAGCTCCATTTGTGCAAATATTAAACCAAATTAATTTATATGCAAACTAATTTACATATAAGAAAATGTGGATGGGACTCCCTGACTAATGCTAAATGCAGGACCGGTTAAAACATAGTCTTTTGAAAGACACTACGGTATCATCCATTTGGGAGAGCCAGTGAACAGGAAAAAATTTTAAAAGCACAACTAAGGGAACTCAATTATAATAGTGGTATTTGGGATCAGAGTAATACCTATCTCTAAGGTCCATAGATTTCATCAAACTATTTCTAGCTATAAATGCTTTGTTTTGGAGAATATGATCTATATTGATCTACAGCTCATAAATTTTCTTACCATGTTGTAATCATTCATTACTTCTTCCATTTCAGTATTGGTATTAAGTTTATCTACCAACTAAAAATAAAAATACACAAAAAAATACATTCTATTAGTGTATAAATTTTCTCTTATTCCATAATATAGGTATTCAATCTTACAGATAATAGTCATTTAAGTATGAATACTTTCAAGTATTTTATCTTCTAAGATAAAAACAAATATTAAGTTACCTAAGTAAGCATACACTGTGCATTTGGCCAATCAATAAACTACATTTTTAGGAATGTAAAAAAGTGAACAATAATGAACTACTACTGTTCCCGCAGATTGTACCTTGCAGAGTTTTGCCTGCTCTGAGATGTCTGAGCTTATAAACATCCAGAGAAGACAAAAGTTTGGAAAAGATCCCTTTTTCTCTAACTAGACCCTAGACTCTCCCCCACTCCCTCCCCTCTCCCCCAGGGGAGGTGGATGTTAACTGATTATAAAATTACACCAGTAAAAATGTAAAACAATTTATTAATTTTTTTATTGACTTTTAGAGAGAGAGAGAGAGAAGGGCGAGAGAAAAGAAAGAGAAGAGAGAGACATTTTGTTGTTCCACCTCTGTATTCATTGTTTGCTTCTTTTATGTGCTCTAAGCAGAGATCAAACCTGCAACCTTGACGAATCAGGACAATGCTCTAACCAGATTAGCTACCAGGCCAGGGCCACAACACTTTAATCTCTACAGTTTCTACAGTTTAAATCTTTTACAATGAGCTTGTATTCACGTATTATTTGGTATTTAAAATAACACATTTTTTAAGTGGTAAAAGCAATGAAAATATTCAAAGGAAATCTTTATGAAAAAACAAATACCATGTTGTAGTCTGCTAGTTGTCCTTGAAACTCTTTGATTTCAACAGCTAAAGTCTCAGCTCTGCAAGCATAAAATAAATACACTCATAAACAGATAAATAAATGAACATTACAAACAAATTCAGTATAAAACTCCTCAAATATATCACATTAAATGCTACCAATAAAAAAGATCTTGCATATTTTAGCTGCAAAATTACTCACCTCTTTTCATATGACAAATAAACTGAATTCTCTTGATTGTACATTTCTATTTCTTTCTGAAGTTTATTAATTTCTGTTGTAAGTTCATTTATTTTACTTCTAAATGAAAAGAAATAAGTCAGCAATACTTCTAGTCAAGATAAGACTTTCTAATCAAACAAAAAAAACTTTTCATAAATGTGTAATAATATAAATGGTTTTGTGAAATTTCACTTAAAAAATAATTTAAGTGGCTTATTGAAGAATGAAGTATATCCCAACGGATAAAAAGCTAACACAGATTCTCTACTCACTAAGAAAGATGACATAGGACCAGAATGGAAACCTGGTCAAACTGGTACAATCTATAGACAGAAGCAGATGCCTAACCGTCACTCTCACAGCTCCTGCTTCCCTCTAGGACAGGGTGTCTCAAGAGTGAGATGAATGACTAAATAATACCTTGGTACAGGGTGCGGGGGACTATCCTCTGCACTGTAGGATGTTTAACGGCATCCTTACTTTGGATGCCAGTAACATATCCTCCAAACCTCAATTATGACAACCAAATATGTGTCTAAAAATTGGCAAATGTTCCCTGGGAAGCAAAATCACCACCAGTTGAACACTGCTCTAGAATCAAACAATCACACAAGTAGCTAGAACTACTATTCTTTGATGCAGAATCACAAATCTTGGAGAAGGGAGGCAATGCAATGATGACAAATGGCTTTATTTTGTTTCCTTCTTTTGAATAAAAAGTGTCTGGGTATCAAGAGATGCTATACAATGATGGCCTCACTTTATCATTGATGTTAGCTTTAAGGGTAGATGGGGAAAACACACTTCTCTTTATTCTAGAAGTTTGAGAATCAAAAAGCCTCACGTAATTGAGAAACAAAACAATCAAGAAGGACTAAAAGAGAAAAATGAACTTTTAGGACACAATAGAAGGATAAGCTGAAGTGGAAATAAGAGAGAAAGAAGGTATAGATGAGGAGCAAAGAAGAAAATAAAGTAACACGGGAAAATAGAAATAAGACAGTAGGACATCTGAGCAGAGGAAAAAGGTAGGTAGAAAATAAGACATACATTCTTGATATAGAGCTGCATAGAGATATATAACAAAGCTTATGAATTAATTAAAATTAGGCCACATTTGTAAAAACTCACCAAATCCACAGGGTGTCCCAAAAACATGAATACACACTTTAACCGCTGACAGCTCAATTGATGTTTCTTTCTTTTCAGCCAGACTAAGCTTTGAACAAAGAAAATTCACCCTAAAATGCTACTAGAAGTTTGAAAATGCAATTGAAGTACAAGCACTGCCTTTATAATTATTCAAAGTGTGTATACATTTTTGGGGACACAGGGTGCCCCCTCTCCAGCCCCCCCCAAAATGTATACACACTTTAACAGCTGATAATTCACTTAATTTTCACTTGTTTCCAGGTTTGCCTGATTTAAAATAATGGGTGAAGCTAGAATAAGCTTCAACAAAGGTTTAACCTTTAGACTTTTTTATGAGGTTACATAAAAAATAAAGTTTATGGCACAAAACCGGCAACAGTTTACAAATTGAGGGTGCACAAATACCCAATGAAACGATGCTTTAAAAAATAAATATGTTTTTATTGAATTTTTTGTTTTGTTAATCCTCAGCAGAGGACATTTTTCCCATTGCTTTTCAGAGAGAGTGGAAGGGAGGGAGGGAGGGAGAGAAAGAGGGAGGGAGAGAGGGAGAGGGAGCGGGAGAGGGAGAGGGAGAGAGAGAGAGGGAGAGAGAGAGAGAGAGAGAGAAACATCGATGTGAGAGAGACACATTGACTGGCTGCCTCCTGCACACACCCCAACCAGGGGACAGGGAGTAAACCTACAATCCAGGCAAGTGCCCTTGACAGGGAATTGAACCCTCAACCCTCCAATCATCGAGCCATACCGACCAGGGCTGTTTTTATGGATATTTTTAGAGAGGGAGTGGGAGAGAGAGAGAAACATCAATGTGAGAGAAACATAGATCAGCTGCCTTCTGCATACCCCCCCACCCCCACCACCACCACCAGGGATTGAGCTCACAATGTGCCCAGGCTGAGAATCGCACCAGACCTCTTGGTGCATGGGTCAACGCTCAACCACTGAGCAACACCAGCCAGGCAAAAATGATTCAGGATGTTTGCAATTCCACTGCTTCACATAATCAGCAGTGCCTGGACCAGACTGGATATCAGTTTGTAAACAGGCATTAACAACAAACAAAAAAATTATTTATTTCTGTAGATTTTTTTAAATTTTGAAAACGAACTGTATATTAATAAACACTGACTTTATAATCATTCAAAGTGCATATACATTTTTCAGGACACCCTATATATTTAGGTAAAACTGTATTAGGTAACGTTTACAAATATATATATATATTCCTTTTCTTGTTAGATGTAACTGGTGACATTTCAATAGTATTTCAGAACAAGTAGTGAAAGAAGCATAAAAGGTTATTTTTAGAGATTTTAAAATGAACTTGAAATATATAGCTTACATGCAAATATATAAAATTTAAAATCTCAGCCTAGTTGCATTATACATGTATTTTGTAATATAGCCAAATTATCCAAAAATTATGTTAGAACATAAAATCATTCTTACAAATCAACATATAACTAATTATCTTAATAAGTACAACAGTTAAAACTTTATGTAATGCATAGAAAAAAAAACATTTTTTTAACATACCGAAGAAGCCCAAGATAGTAGGATTTGTCTAAAATTTGCCTCTGAGGACCTAAAAAAAAATGTTTTTAAGCATTAGTATTCAATTTGGAAATCCCACCAAAATAGCAAATCGAAAGCACAAACAGAATTATGCTACACAATTCTCTGACAGTCCTTATGAATGTGCCAATAAACCTAATAATCAAGAAGAATCATTGAAATGGAAAAGAGAACTAATATCTTACCATTATGATATAATAGAAGCTTGAGTTAAGCCCACAAAAATGGGTTTAAGACACAGGTTGACTGAATGGAAACTGGGTCTAAGAGAGTCTAGAAAAGGGCTATCAAAGAGAACTTTCTGCAATAATGAAATATTCTGTATCAGTGCTGTCCAATAAATGAATTGCATGGGATTACCAGCACTTGAAATGTGGCTGGTGCTATTGGGAAACTGAGGTTTTATTTTACTTAATTTTAATTACTTTACATTTAAATAGCTACATGTAGTATTTGGCTAGCGTAATGGACAGTGCAGATTTAGGCTGAATTTCTCAATGCAAGTAAGAGATGATGATTTTTCATAATTTGTCTCAGAGACTTTTTTATACACATGATCTTATATTTCAGTAGGACTACGAAAGTACTCCTAGGTTAAATGTCCCAAATCTTGAGGCAGATAAAATGCCCTGCAAGGTGTGAGGTGTAAGGCTAGGGAGGTCTAAATGGAGGAGAGGGAGAGAATGTCTTATTAGAGTGGGAAATGGGGCACTAGAATAGGTCAGAACAAAATCACAGCAGATAGCGGTAACTATAAAAATGTTTACATAAGGCTTTGCAGTATATTGGTAGAAACTGACTAAATGATATTGGTCCTGTTCTGAAGGAGAAATTAATAAAGTATAAATACTTATTGAATTATTTTTTAATCTTTATTATTGAAAGTATTACTTATGTCTCCCTTTTTCCTTCCACTGACCTCTTCTAGCCCACCACCCAACCCCCACCCCCAGGCCTTCACCACACTATTGTCTGTGTCCATGGGTTATGTATACATGTATACAAGTTCTTTGGTTGATCTCTTCCCATCCACCCACCCTCCCCTACCTTTCTTTACTGAATTCTTTATAGAATTTCATATGTTGCTACCTTTAATGTTTAATAAGTACTATTAAACACCCAAACATTTCCATGAATAGAGTTTTAAAGACTAAACAACTACATAATTTTCACTCATTTTTTCACAGTATTGATTAACCAAGCATTTCTAAATAATCTATTGGCTTTTAATATTTCGTGAGCTAAGTTTGTTATAATACAAGTAAGAAAATGAAGTCTCCTGAAAGGCATGACATACGATATTATAAAGGGTATTATGATATCCTATAGTTACTTTTGTACCAGTAAAATATCTTCATTCCTAGTAAGTCCTTTGCCACAAGTATAGAAAATAAAACAATTCACCATGCTTTTATATATATATGTATATGTATACGTGTGTATGTGTATATATATATATACATACATACATATATATGTGTGTGTACATATATATATACATATATATATAGTTTGAATCATAACATACAGTGTATTGTTAAGCCTTTATTTTAGTTTATTTATTTTTTTTTGCTTTTTTTGGTTATGGCTTTCTAAACACATACAGAGAAGCATAATGAGAGATGGCTATAAATCTATGGTAGCCTCATTTCTTACATATTATAATGCAGTATTAAATATTAGAAAAGTAACACATCTTGACTCACTTCTCATACACAAATATCTTAATAATGTAATTTTGATATAGAAACAATAAAAAAGTATTTCAGAATATTTTCATAGAGTACTAGAAATCTAATTTTCATTCTTAAGCTTTTCTTCAATTTATTTCAAATTTCTTGAATTTGTAGCAAACCTCCATGTTTAGAAATGAAGATCGCCGAAACCGGTTTGGCTCAGTGGATAGTGCGTCGGCCTGCGGACTGAAAGGTCCCAGGTTCGATTCCGGTCAAGGGCATGTACCTGGGTTGCGGGCACATCCCCAGTGGGAGATGTGCAGGAGGCAGCTGATTGATATCTCTCTCATCGATGTTTCTAACTCTCTATCTCTCTCCCTTCCTCTCTGTAAAAAATCAATAAAATATAAAAAAAGAAAAAAAAAGAAATGAAGATCAAAATACCTCACATATGTAAACTAGAGGCCTGGTCACGAAATTCATGCACTATGGAGGGGAGGATTCCTCAGCCTGAGCCTTCTCCCAGACCAGGAGCCCTCGGGGCATGTCCAAGTAGGACATCCTTAACATTGCTGCGGAGGTGGGAGAGGCTCCCGCCACTGCCACTGGGCTCGCCAGCAGTGAGCCCGGCTTCAGGCTGAGCGGTGCTCCCCCTGTGGGAGCACACTGACCACCAGGGGGCAGCTCTTGCATCATAGTGACCGGTTGTTCTGCCATTAGGTCGATTTGTACATTAGCCTTCTATTATATAGGATAACTCTCCAGCTCATAATGTTATTCTCTTATTTTGTGAATCACTGAATAAGAACTGAGTAAAACTGCCTCTTTCACTCTGTAATTCTGATTTAGTAATATGGTACTACAATATTTCTTATACAAAATGTACTCATCTTCTTAAAATAGATACCTTTAATCCCAGTTTTCATTCCACTCAAACCTTGCTGTGTTACTGGACGATCTGCAACTTTAATCTGAGAAGACAGAACTCCTCCTGTCCCTATGAGGCCACCACGGGAGCCTGGTCTTGCAGTTCCAGGTGATATCTAAAGAACAAACAAGATTTCACTTTTAAGAAACTAGAAAAGCGCTGTAACTCTATTACTATTAAGACTGCAAAGAGAATATTAAATTTTAATTTGACATAATTTGTAAAATAGTCCCATATTTTTTGTTTTGAAATATAAAATAGTGGTAAGTAAAATTCTTTAAATTTTAAATTTCTATGTGTAGACTTCAAAATACTTCAAAACTGGAAAAGAGTTAAATGTCCAAATACTTTTCCTCATATAACCATAGACTAATAGCTAAATAAGTTGTAGTAGATAACAAAATAGTTTACAAAAAATAATTTATAATTTCATTTTGTAAAACAAAAAGTCTGGAGGATTATACAAAAATAGTAACAATGGTTGTCTCTATATAATGATGTTATAGTTCATTTTTATTTTATCTTCTGGTGTTTTCAACATTGTTACAGTAAATAAATATTACCTTTAAAATCAGAAAGAAGAGAGAACCAAGATGGCGGCATAGGTTAACGCCGGAGTTTGCCGCCTCGAACAACCATTTCAAAAGTGAAACTAAAAGACGGAAGGGACATCATCCAGAACCACAGGAACGGTGGCTGAGTGGAAGTCCTACAACTAGGAGGAAAGAGTAACGCATTCGGACACTCAGAGGAGGCGCAGTGCTGAAGGCAAATTCTGAGGTGCGGAGTGCGCGGAGC
>NW_006296057.1:236261-247448 GCF_000327345.1 Myotis davidii
AATAATAGACTAATAGATAAATAAGTTGTAGTAGATAACAAAATAGTTTACAAAAAATAATTTTTAAATTTCTTTTGTAAAACAAAAAGTCTGGAGGATTATACAAAAATAGTAACAATGGTTGTCTCTATATAATGATGTTATAGTTCATTTTTATTTTGTCTTCTGGTGTTTTCAACATTGTTACAGTAAATAAATATTACCTTTAAAATCAGAAAGAAAAGTTTCACTTTTAAAAAAATTAGACATAATCTTATCACCAGATAGCCCCGTATTTAAGGGCTTAATTCATTCACCAAGCATTCACATTATTACTTCAGGTCCACAAAATCCAATATAACACTCTACACCCTGAGGAAAGAGCAAGACTCCCTTCTTGTCAGTGCATATAGTGAGGACGGGCATGGGAGGGTATAAAGGATAACCTGAAACTGCTCCAAGCGATCCTTCTTTTATCTTCCTTTTCCACTTTTCTTTTTCCTGCCTCATTTCCAAATAGTAAAGTAGTAAAGTAAACATGTAGTAGAAACTTTATACTGGGGCTGGATACAACCACTGTCATTCATTTTGATTGTTTTTCATTGTTAGCTGGTGGCCTCTAACCCTATTAGCTAACATAGTTCTTAAGTGAGTCTGAGGATTACTTGGTAATTATTTTGAGTACAGGAGACCAGCAACAGTGACACATTCCAGAAGAAATAGGTTGGACACAAGAACACTGTCAACAAATTCAAATGAAATTAATTCAGGCCTATTCTGAATGATCCTTGTGAGAGAATGCTAAATCTCTCCCTGGGTAATTCTTCTAAATAATTTCCTCTTCAGCTCTATGTGAGCATAATCGTGACAGCTACTCAAATAATTATGCAAATTTTAAAAATATCCAGATGAAAGTATAAAGAAAGTATAAATTAAAACTGCACACATTTTTAAAAAAGAAAGAGCCCTGACTGGTTTTTCTCAATGGTTAGAGCATTGGCCCATGTACCCAAGGGTCATGGGTTCGATTCCCGGTCAAGCACATGTACTTTGGCTGCAGGTTCCCTTTCTGGTAGGGCCCTGTTCGGGAGCCAACCAATCTATGTGTCTTTCTTATAGCAATGATTCTCTCTTTCCTCCTCCTCCTCCCTCCCTTACCCTCTCTAGAAATCAATGGAAAAACTATTCTCAGTTGAGGATTTAAAAAATAAATAAATAATTAAACATTTTAAAAATGAAATAGATATACATGTATTCACATGGAAATATATTTATGGTATGTTACTGATATATTTATTATATATTACTGAAAGTAAAAGACAAGAATGTATATATTATCATCTTCATTTTGAAAAATGCTGAAACCATCAATTATATATGCATATGTGTCAGTATTTGTAAATAGAAAAAGTTTGGAAGGATACACGTCACACTGTTTGATAACGATCATATCTGGGGTAGGAGGAAACTGACACTTGTTGTTTCTATATTTTACAATGAGCATTATTCTTTTAAAAACTGCAAACATTAAATAGGTAAAGCACCTGGCAAATATTAGGTGGCCAATAAATGTAAGATTCCTTTTAATAATATTTAGTTAACAAGCATAAATTCTTACTAGAATAAAAGATATCCTAACTCAGTACTACATATGACTTTAGAAAAATCATTTCAGTATAAGTTGATGATGATGATATTACCTGAAACTCTAGAAAAATCTCAAAAATGTAAAAAAAACTGATTTCAACAAAATTATTCCCTCCCCAAAATACTGCTCTTGTTGTGAATTAAGTATAGGACCCAACATTATCTCTATAGTCCAAGCTATATGTACCTTATGAGGTAATAAAACCATTTGTTGTAAACATCAGAGCAATTACCATGAATATTTTGGTGTATTCACTTCTTTCTGTGTACATATAATTTTATATTAAATCACATCACACTTTTTTTAAAATTCAATACTCTATTATATATATTATTTTCTAAAATGTGCTTTAAAAAATTTTAATGGGTACCTAACAGTCTATGATAGGGATAAACATATAATTGTTTTATGATTCATCTGTTGTAAACTCATTTAGGTTATTTTCAAATTTCACTTATAATTATAAAGAAAATGTAATAATTATCTTTATAGGATATTATTCTGCTTAGATTATCAGTTTATAAAGTTAATGCATTTTGTTCTAATGTATTTTTCTCTTACTGACTCACTTATTTATGACACTACCTTACATATAAGCTCTTAATATTTGTTAGAGTTCGTTTCTAGACTGCTGTGGCAACCAGAACATTGTTTTACTTATTATTTATAAAATATTTTATATTAAACTATTGTACTTTCTTATTTTTGTTTATTGTTTTAGGTAAATTTTAGTTTTATAATGATATACCCCTAAACGCACATGTGCGTGCGCGCACACACTCACACACTCACACACTCACACACACACACACACACACACACACTACCCCCAAAAGAAATCTCATTGAATTTAGATTGGTTTATAACATTTTAATACAGAAAGAGCTCTTAAATATTCTGAACTCTATGTATGACATATATATTGCAAATATTCCTTAACCAGTTTGTCATTTTTTCTTTAGGTGTTCGACAGTGTTTTCAATGTGGTAAATTAAAATATAAAAATAACCTCTTCTTCAGTATTTGTGTCATTTTACAGTCCTAGTCCATACTAAGTTTATGTGAAATACTTGCCTATATTTTCTTCTAGTACATTTATGATTTCCCTATTTTTAAATATATTTCTTTATTGATTTCAGAGAGGAAGGAAGAGGGAGAGAAGAGAAACATCAATGATAAGAGAGAATCATTGACTGGCTGCCTCCTGCACGCCCCCTACTGGGAATCGAGCCCACAACCCAGCATGTGCCCTTGGCCAGAATCAAACCGGGACCCTTCAGTCTGCAGGCCAAGACTCTGAGCCAAACTGGCTAGGGCAGATTTCCCTACTTTTAAATATGAAGTTTCTAACATATCTAGAATTTTGAGCCCTAGCTGGTTGGGCTCAATGGATACAGTGTCAGCCTGCAGACTGAATGGTCCCAGGTTCGATTCTGGTCAGGGGTACATGCCCGGGTTGTGGGCTCGATCCCCAGTGGGGGCCGTGCAGGAGGCAGCCAATCAATGATTCTCTCTCATCATTGATATTTCTATCTCTCTCTCCATCTCCCTTCCTCTCTGAAATCAATAAAAATATTAGTTTTTGAAAAATAGAATTTTGAGTGAGGAAGGAATCAATTTTTAAAACACAAATGGTTTTCAGTCATTTGAATGTACGACTGAATACTCCATGCTTTTTCAACTAATTTGAAATGCCACCTTAGTCATTAATTAAATTCTTACATGTCTTGATTCTGTTTCTGGTCTATCCATTTCATTTGATTTTGACACCAATACACTACAATACTTGAATACTTGTAGTTTTAAAATACAATGGAATATCAGCATGAGCATGCCTCTTCTCTCTACAGTGTCTTTCAGACATTGTCCCACGCTTATACTTTACAACATTTTCAAAAAACAAACATATAGCCTGTTCATAAAGTAAAGAAAGAGCAAAGAATTTATTATTATGGGCAGGCTTTCCAACTTTACCAATATATATGCACAAGAATTCAATAGATTTGTTTTAAACTTACTCCAGTTGCCACTCGAATATTTCCTGATGGGGGTCGGATTCCAGAAGGAGGCCTTCCTGTCAACCCAATTCCACCTCGTGAAACAGGGCGAGCTGCTGCTGGAGGTTTGTGATTACTGGCCATTGTTTGTTCACTTTAACCACTGTCTGGAAACAAGGAATAGTTCAATTCTCCTTCAATATCTTCTATAGTTAGACACTAGTGACCCACATAACCCTTCCTTCAATCATTTAATCCACAATAGTTTTTCTTATAAATTACCATTCCAGGTATTACTACAAGGCTGAGCCTGATTTAATTTTGTTCAAACTTGACATTAATGTTCCATTTACTAGAACCATGAAATCATTTACTACAACATGACTTCCTCATTTCCCTATCTATATATATAAAAGGCTAATATGCAAAGTGTCCCCTTGGGAGTTCAACCGGAGACCAGGAGTTCGATCCCTTGCTGTGAGGTGCACTGACCACCAGGGGGTGGCACAGGCTGAAGGAAGGCCCTAGCCCACAGCCAGAAGGCCCTGATCGGCCCTGATCATCAGCCAGACCTAGGGACCCTACCCATGCATGAATTTCATGCACCGGGTCTCTAGTTTCTTATCAAAATACAAACCCCTCTAGTTATCTCTCCTATGCTCTTATCCCATAGGCCAGTAAGTTTTCTCTCTCCTGACATATCCAGCTTCTTTCTGATCTCCTAATCTTTCCTCTGTGCTTTCTGGTCTGCGATTGAATCCCTTATATTCTGAATCCTGTTATGAAGTACTTCCATTTACTCTTCCCTTTAACAAAATATTGGCTTTCCCAAAAGCACTTTTGGTAATGAAGGCTGTTTTAGCTTCCAGTGCTACAATTCCAAAGTTAAGAAAAAGTGTGTGGCATTGTCCTTGGTTTCCACTGTCACTTTTAAAACATTATTCTTCTTCCCTGGCCTGTGTTCTCAGTGGTTAGAGCGTCAGCCTGCGCACCCAAGGGTCCTGGCTTGGGTTCTCGATGAAGGGCCCATGCAACTGGGTTGCAGGTTTGATCCTTGGCTCCAGTCAGGATGTGTGAGGGAGGCAACCAATCAATGTGTCCTCTCACATCAATGTTTGTTTCTATCTCTCTTTCTCTCTCTAAAAATCAGTGGGAAAAAAATATCCTTGGTTGAGGATTAATAACAACAAAAAACATTATTTTTCCAAGTATTTTAAAAATAAACAGAATTCTCTTCCTTTGAGGACCAGGGAATACAACCATATTGTCTTGATCTTTCCTGGTTGTTTTTATCTAGGTACCTCCTACTCTCTCCCCCTACTTCAGTAAGGTCTTTATACCTAGTGTAGTCTATTCCAGTCCCACTAACATCCTGGTTGACTTTCATATGGATACTGGATTCAATATCTAAATTCTAGTTTCACAGTTTCCTCACCTAAATTTTGGTAAACATCTCAACTTCATTTCAGATACCATGGCCAGACCAGGAGCTTGTCACCATCCGGAATTACTTAATCTCAAGTATTTTAACTGTAATACTTCATTCTCTGACTTTCATCTCTCCTTTTACCCCTTTCTCATCTTTATTCTCACTACCCCTCTCTTTAAATCATTTCCTTAATTCATTTATTCTCTCCCGGTTTATCAATCCTTTCCTTTACTCATCAGAATATTATTTAAGGTTTTGGCTGATATTTTTAGAATAACACTTTTCAAATTATGAGTCATGACCTATTAGTGGGGTTGTAAGAACAATTTGGCCGATTATGTTTTAAACATGAAACAAAATAGAAAATGTAAGAGTTCACTGCACATATAGGAAGGGTATTGTTTCATAAAATTTTTGTTTCAGTTATATTTATATAAATGTGCACATATATTTATTCTGGTCTGTAAAGACGTAAAATGTATGTCCTATTATAGGTCATGTTCAAAAGAGTTTTAAAGAAATTGATCTAGAGAGAGAAAATGGAGAAAAAGAGTGCTCAGGACTCTACCTGAAGAGATAGTATAAGAGACTAAAAATGAAGGCCAAGAAAACAAATAGAAAAACTCGGAGTATGTGTCAGAGATCCCAAAAGAAAGCAGGAATTATCAGCCAGGCCATTACTGTTGGGATTTCAAATAAGATGAACACTGAAATGTCCATTGAAAGCCCCATCGAAAAAGCCATTAATGACCTTCACTTCTCTACACTAAACTACTGTCTTATAAACACCATCAATTATTTCATATCCTTGAACTTTCCTCAACTAATCTGGCACAATCAGAAATTCCACTCTACATCCAACCTAGACTAGTGAACATGGCTGGTAGAAATCATAATACAGACTGGAATACTGCAAAGTAACAGTCACCAACACTTAGCTGTACCCTCATCTCAGAAAATTGTATTTATCCTTGATAAGCGACTTTTCTCCTAAATGATTCCAACCCTTAACCATTTTCCTATCTACACTCTGTTCCTGCCACTCTCAGCAGATGACTCAATTTCCTACTCATCTGACAAAATTAGGACCTGAAATCCATCATGTTTGGAGTGCATGCCCTTGTTTAAGATTAATCTCTATTCTGACTTACCCTCTGGATTCCACCTTCTTTGGGACATTAGATTCCCTTTCCTTGTCCCCTCTCCTCCTACCCCAATCTCCTTTGGAATTATCTCACTCCATCCTATCTCTTTAAACTGTCGTCATTCTTTCAGTCTGATATGTTCAATTATTTCTTAACCTTAAAAATTAATTTCTTGATCCGGAAACCACTTTTAACTCTGTCCCATATACCCTATTCCTATGTAGACAAACTCTAAAGAATAGCTTATACCCACTATTCTCTCTCTACCTTTTTAATTTCCACTATCTCCTCAGTTTCTACTATTCCACTCAAATGGCCCCAGACAATGCAGCTAGGGATGTAAATGGCATCTGTTACTGGTGACCACTCCTATATGAAACCATTTCCATGACACTCCCTCTTCTGATCTCCCTTTTTCAATCCTTTCCTTTTCAGATCTTCCTCTTGGTAACACTTCAAGTCACACAAGTCAGAGACTCATTCCCTGATTTCTTCCTCTACCTTATTTCCCATTGCTAATCACACAATCTTACTGACTTTATTCGTAAATGTTTAACATGTACCCTTTTCTCTATTCCTATAACACTGTTCAGGGCCTGATGGACTCGAGTGGATTATTATACTGGCCTCCTTGCTGGTCCGCTTATATAACACACATCTTGCCTGTTATCTTCCCTAGAAATCCTTCCACAACTAGTCCATAACCTCCCCTTCTTAAATTTTAAGTTATAGGCTTGTCCTATATGCTACTATGCATCCTGGGCATATCTCTGTCCCAGTATCTATCACACCAATTGAAATTATTTGCTTAAGTATTTCTCTCCCTTGAGGACAAGCCCTGGATCTCATTCATCTTTAGGTCCCCAGTATCTACTAGTATGTCAGCACCACGCAAAAGCTGTTCTCCTTTGGTTTTTTAAATCCTCACCTGAGGATATTTTTCCATTGATTTTTAGGGAAAATGGAAGAGAGGGAAAAAGACAGAGAGAAACATCGATGCCAAAGTAACACATCAACTGGTTGCCTCCTGCACTAGCCCTGGCCAGGGCCAGGGAGGAGACTGCCTGCAACCAAGTACACGCCCTTGATCAGGATTGAACCTGGGACCCTTTGGTCCGCAGGCCTAAGCTCTATCCATTGAGCCAAGCCGGCTAGGGCTCGGTTCTTCTTTGTATTTTCTGAATTTCCTCCCACATTTATGCATTATAAATTACAAAACTTGACTATATTATTAAAAAAGAAACGAATCACCCTAGCATTGGCCTTTGGACTTAAGGGTCCCAGGTTCGATTCCAGTCAAGGGCACATGCTTGGGTTGCAGGCTCAATCCCCAGTGAGGGACATGCAGGAGGCAGCTGATCAATGATTCTCTCTCATCACTGATGTTTCTATCTCTCCCTCTCCTTTCTTCTCTGAAATCAATAAATAAAAAAAAGAAACGAATCATTTCTTGAACTAAAACGAATTCTCCGTTTCTATACTCCATGCCAACTTCTTGGATTGCTTTTAGTCTATAATTTTTCATCCTTTTTCTATAACTCTATGTTGATGATTATAAATCAATGTCTCCAGGTGTGTCCTTTAAACTGGGCATCAATTCTAAATTTTCAACTGTTTATTGGAAATTTCTACTCAGATTTCCCATTATCACTTTGAGTATGTTCACACCAAACTGAAAATCTTCCCACTCCAACTAGCTCTATGGTTCTATTTCCTTGCCATTTTGAACGATGTGGACAAAGTAATAAAGTTATTTTTATTTCAAATGGAAAAGGGAGTTTTATGAAATAACTTTTTGAAAGGCAGACAAGGTCTATGGTCAAAATGATTTCTCCCAAAGAAAGCTAACACAATAACCCTTTGTTTCCAGCAGAATTACTCAACCTTACTCTAGCTTTCCTGATAAGTTTAAGAAGGTGTACAATCGCCCCAAGTGTTGCTCAGTGGTTGAGCGTGGACCTATGAAATAGGTCATGATTGCATTCCTGGTGAGGGCACAAGCCAGAGTTGCCACTGGAGCCCCAGTAGGGTACGTGCAGGAGGCAGCCTGTCAATCATTCTCCCTCTGAAATCAATAAAAATATATTTTTAAAAAAATTTACATATCAAATTTCTACCTCATTCCCTTTGCCACTGCTTTACTATCATGATAAAAGCACAGTATGAGATCAGTCCTAGGTGGCAATATAAACGGGAGGGGTCTAGTAACAAAAAAGCCACTAGCTGGGGGGTTATTCATACATACTCAGAGAAGCAGCCTGGCCTTCGGCTCCAGAAAGATAAAGGATGCAAACTTCAGCTCTGACAGTTACCACCAGCCCTATAGCCCCTCTGGGGGTGTATCCTCAGCTGTAAAACAGAAAGTGGCCACAGCCTCTATCTTGCAGAGCTGTTAAAATTACAGGTAGCATATACAAAACACCTGGCTCCTAACTGTGATTCTTATCGTTATCTCTAAAGCAGCCATTTTAACACATATAAAGAAGCGTTACATTGCTAAGTCCCTCCTGCTATTAAGGACAGACATAAACCTATTATTTTGAGTAACATCTCTGAGCCCTAAGAATTTTTTCTTTGAGGCTCTTGCATCCTTCCCAGTGGTCTCGCCTTGGCAGGTCTGCTCAGGGGGCAGGGAGAGGTCTCCGTGCGCGCTTTGGCCTGGCGACAGGCCTGAGAATAACTAAAAAACGGAGATCGCATTTGTTTTGTTTGAGCGCATCAGCATCTCCAAGGCGAGATAATAGGTCCGCAGGGAGGGAGGCGACTCGGGATTTCTCACCTGTGCCGGCGCGGCTGGAGGGAGGTCGGCAGGCTCGGCTAAGCCACCGCCGGGAGCACCAGGCCGCCCCACCAACGCGCCCCCTCGCCCACCCTGGCGCAGCTTTCCGGGGTCCGCAGGCCTGAAACCACTGCAGGCTCCGCGCCTCCGCGTATCCCGGCAACGGGGGCGGGGCAGAAGAAGCCCCTCCTCCTGGCTGGCCAATCCTTGGCCTCGGCTCCTAGTACCTCCTAGCCAAGCGAGAGTAAAAACGTTCTCGCGAGATTTGAGGACCCCCAGGTTTTTCTGCAAAGAATGCAAGACAGCAAGTTGACTGGGAGAGAATATTTTTTATTTGAAAACCTGGTGGGTTTTGTTTCAAATAATCAGAACAACCGCTCGGATTGTGGGCCTGACCTGTACTCACAAGTTTTATTACATCCCTGTGAACTCTCCCGTCTGTTACCTTGTAATACGTTGTTTTGTTTTAATGTTTTGATTTTTTTAGAGAGGAAGGAAGAGGGAGAGATGGAAACATCCCTGATGGGGAAACACTGACTCGCTGCGTTTTGCACTCCCCCTGCTGGGGATCGAGCCTGCAACCCGCGCAGGTGCCCTGCCTGGGAACCCAACCGGGGACCTCTTGGTTCATGGGTCACAAAACTGAACCCCTGACCCACACCAGCCAGGCAGTACGTTTGACTTTTTAATTAAAATCGTGTGATGTTATTCTGTGGGAGGCAGCATTGCACAGACTTCTTACTCCCAGTTAGTGGTAATTTTCCTTCCTGTTGGGACTGCACATCGTACACAAATACAGCGTTAAGTATGGATGCAATTCTGATGCCTTCTGTTCCTCCTCATCTTATTGGAAGCTGCAAATCTTTAAGCTTCCTTTCAGAGTTTTTTTGATTCACGTTTGTGAGAATGGCTGAAAAAAATTGCAAGTCGTTCTTTAAAAAATTATTTTAAAATCGGTGTTTTTAAAAAGAAAGCCACTATAAGAAATACCGTACCTCTCTAATAAAATAACTTGCAGTTTATTTTCTTCAGTCTTCCTACATATAGCCGGACCTTAAATGTTATGGCAGGTGATAGGGGTCCGGTTACACAGCTACCGTCATCGCATGTGTATACATCGGACTTGGAGCATTTTTCACGTTATTTCCCACTCACGTACATTATTTACATCCAAATTTATTATGTGCCTGCGTGAAAGTAGTTTAAGATCAACGCCATACCAAGTTGTTACAGACACCTCACACCAATACCAGAGACGTGTTACCAGACAAGACAGCCCCCTGAGCCAGTGGGAGAGGGCTGTCCCCAACCTCAATCCTTATCTTCTTATAGAAATGAATTTACTCAAGAGACCCTGACTGCGTTGTGAAAAGCCAACTTATTAAAGCATTTAAAGCATGCACCTTTATTGAAAAAAGCAAAAGCAAGCAAACCTATACACCTGGCTTAAGAAGCACATTTTAGCTCATCTGAAGAGCAGGTTGGATGGGAGTCTGAGGCACTATATTCCCTCCTGTCTATAGGTCTCAAAATTCCTCTGCTGAATATTTTGGTATAGATTAATTCTCAAGATCCCTCCACCCCTGCTTTTGTTGTTGTTGTTGTTGTAGTTGTTTTGGCCTTCCCAGGAATCATGAGACACACCTGGCAACTTTTTCTTGCCAAGTCTGGAGACTGCTGGCTTCTCTGTTGAGGGAGTAAAACTGCCCTTTTCCCCTTTCCCCTTTTCTCCTCCCTTTCTGCATTCTCTCATTAGGGAGGTTTTGTTAACCATTTGCTCTCCTGTACTTGGCTGGGGAAGATAATGGCCTGTTAGTTATAAGCTGGCTGCAAATTGCCCATACTGTTTGCCCTGGTTTAACTTTCCTGTCTTAGTTTCCCTATTTCTCCTGCCCTGGAATCCTGTAACAGAATAATATTACGTGGCTGAGTTCTCAAAGTTTGTAAAATATTTTCGTTAAACTATACAATTTGATCCCAACATATTTGTAGTGGTCATTTTTTCCTTTTAGTCATTGTAGTGAAGGGTAGTAGACCTTGTCACCTCAGAATATGGCACTTTGGTATAAGGATTATTTTGAGCTGAAGGCAATGGAAAAGCAGATACAAGAAGAGCTCCTTAAAATTCCTCTATTTCCTCAAAGAGAACATAAATTTTTAAAGATTTCCCTTCTTGCACATGAGGAACCTACACAATCAACTTTACTAAT
>NW_006296057.1:247548-251627 GCF_000327345.1 Myotis davidii
CAGGGGCTCTGTGGGAATGAGAGGCAGCCCCCAGTATGTGGATCAGGAAAGAGAGAGCAAAACTAAAGAGGGCTGAATTGTTCTGCAAAAGGACATTTTGTGTGTGTGTGTGTGTGTGTGTGTGTGTGTGTGTGTATAAAGTAGCTGGTATGTCATCTTTGGGAGAAGACCCTCTGCTGCAGCGGTTCTCAACCTGTGGGGCGACAACCTGTGGGTCACGACCCCTTTGGGGGTCGAACGACCCTTTCACAGGGGCCACTTAAGACCATCCGAAAACATTAGTAATTATATATAATTACTATTGTTTTGTGATTAATCACTATGCTTTAATTATGTTCAATTTGTAACAATGAAAACACATCCTGCATATCAGATATTTACATTATGATTTGTAACAGTAGCAAAATTACAGTTATGAAGTAGCAACAAAAATAATTTTATGGTGGGGGTCACCAAAACATGAGGAACTGTATTAAAGGGTCGCAGCATTAGGAAGGTTGAGAACCACTGCTTACTGGGTATGGAGCCCTCAAAGGGGTTTGGGCCCTGACCAGGAATAAATCTGTGACCTTTTGGTGCATGGGAAGACAACCCAGCCCCAGCTCCCGCTCAGTGCTTCTAAACATATGGGAGAGGGATCCAGCATTTCTCATTTGTTTACAGATGTTGTTACTGGGAAACCCCCTGTTGGGCTGGGCTGCCTGTCGCTGTGTCTAATAACTAAGGCAGGGTTGAATCATATAAGGCATTTACTGAGAAGGCTAGCCAACCAGGAAGACAGGGAGCTTACAAGCATTCAAATCCTGTCTTACAGCTAGGTGCCAGGGACAGGATTATAAAGAGGAAGGGGCTAGAATAAATGGAATGCAGCTATATGTAGTCCTGGAGGTCCGCAGAAGTCAGCTATTGTCCTTAATCATCAGGTGATGAGATGATGTTTTGACTCTTGGTGGGTTGGTCTGACCACGCTTGTAAGTTCTGCTTGCCAGATTGACAGCTGAGTCACCTCCTTAATAGCTTTGCACTAGCCTTAAAAAGGAAACTTCAGAAAAATTTAACCCTCTACTCACAAATAAGAAACTTAACCCCTATTCACATAAGTATGTGTTCTAAGATTTAAAATATGATTATTTTTCAAATTAATTTAGGCGCTCTATCAGATCCTAAGTCCCCCTATCAATATGAGTTGAAACTATTTGAAATCTTTAAAATGCTTAACACAAAGTATTAAGTTTTAAGTACCAAGACCCCATTTTAGTGTTCACAGAATTTAAGGCAAGCGATTGTTTCCAATTTGGCCCCAAACTCTCTAGTCTTAATTTAAAAAAAAAAAAAAAAACCCCACAAAAACAACAAAGAAACAAAAACGTTTAACTTGTAAAGATATCAGGAGACTATGCATAGGTTTGGGGAAATGCGGAGAAAGCTGCCTAACAGATCACTCTAAGTAACCTCAACAGACCTGAGCTCTGCAGACCAGGATTTAAAATACCAGGACTCCGCGCACACGCGGCACACGCCACCCCGTCGCGTGGCATTGTGGGATTTGTAGTCCCCGCCTGCCTCCCGGATGGTAATGCGCAGCTCAGCCCGGGCTCAGGAAAAACGCGGCCTTGGCCAGGGCCGGGTTTGGGGCGCCTGGGCAGAGCGGGC
The DNA here is from genome assembly GCF_000327345.1 of Myotis davidii. Taxonomy (NCBI): domain Eukaryota; kingdom Metazoa; phylum Chordata; class Mammalia; order Chiroptera; family Vespertilionidae; genus Myotis; species Myotis davidii. The sequence continues at coordinate 249,202 of NW_006296057.1, forward strand.
GGGCGTGTGGCTTTTCCCCGGCGCCCGGGGCCGAGCGCAGGGGGGCAGCGGCCTCGCTCCTCTTCTGCCTCCGGGCGGGCGGGCGCGCACCCTCTGCGTCACGCGGGCCGGGGCTGATGATAAATTCCGGCGTGCCGGTCGGGGTTGCTGTGTCACTCGGCCCGCCCGGCGCGCCCCTTCCCGGCCGCCCTTCCGCACTGGCGCTCGGGCTCTTCCGGTGTCAGGGCGCCTCTCCCCTGCAAGTCCCTCTCGCGCCGCGGCCCGTCGCGCACCCCACCGCCCCTGCCGACTGCTCTTGCTCGGGCCCGGGCCCGGGCGCCGGACCGGCCGGGGCCATGGAGAGCGTCGCCGCCAGGTATCGGCTGAGCTGCTCGCTCCAGGGCCACGAGCTGGACGTGCGGGGCCTGGTGTGCTGCCTCTATCCGCCGGGGGCCTTTGTGTCCGTGTCCCGGGACCGCACCACCCGCCTCTGGGTGCCGGACAGGTGAGCGCTGCGAGCCCGGCACCCCCGCGCTCCTGACTGTGTTGCACGCGTCCTGCCGCGAGTGGGGAGAGAGCGGACCCTCCCAGCTGCGCCCTGGCCGCTCCCGTCCTCCCCGGCCTGTGCTCAGGGCTGCCTGCCCTCCCGGTCCCGAGAGCACAGGCGCTCGGGGCGCGCGGTGGGAGCCACCGGGGCGCTTGGGTCGGGGAAGCAGCGGGTTGGGGGGGCCAGGGACCTGCTTTCGTGTCCCGACTTGACCACTAGCGAGCGGGTGACCTTGGACGAACTTCTTCCCTCTTGGGGCTTCAGTTTTTGGACGACGATGTCCCGCGTTGCTTTGAGATTTTGGAAACTGATGGACACCCGGTGCACCCTCCTCTGTGAGGCCGCGTGAACGCATCTGCTCTAGGATGTTCTGTAGTCTCAGTTCTCAAACATGGCCCCGCAGAAAGTTGTCCAAGTCGGAGTTGCTTAGTCTGGGGCCTGTGATGGGCTTCGATGGAGGGGAGGAGATCTCTCACATGTTCTGTGGACGTGTGTGGGGGTTGTGCTGCCTTTTGAGGAGAGAAAGTCCATTGCCTCCTCACTCACAAATAAAGGCACAAAAGGTTAAGCTCCAGTGCAAATCAAGTTAAAGGGTTCAGCCTTGATTCTGGCTGATTGTCACCGGAAAACGGATTTCAGTTCAGAAAGAGAAAAATTGGAGCGGAGTTACTTTGTTACCGCCCCCATCAGTAGAGGTTTCACAGGGAGTTTCGGTGATCCATAAATTCAGATGGTAGCTATGGGTTGAGTGCCCTCTAATGTGTTTGAAATCTTGAAGGGGAAGAGGACAGACAAGTTCTCTTATGTTTTAATGAACTTGCTTATAATGTGGAAGGGAAGATGGATCAAAAAAAAAATAGAAAAATAATTACATATTTGGCATGAAGAAAACAAGTATCCCTATAGAGTAGAGTGGAGAGAGATGTTAGAGAAGGAAGCCTCTCTGAGGAGGTGTTTTCTTTTTTTGAAATATATTTTATTGATTTTTTACAGAGAGGAAGGGAGAGGGATAGAGAGTTAGAAACATCAATCAGCTGCCTTCTGCACATCTCCCATTGGGGATGTGCCCGCAACCCAGGTACATGCCCTTGACGGGAATCGAACCTGGGACCCTTCAGTCCGCAGGCTGATGGTCTATCCACTGAGCCAAACCGGTTAGGGCTTCCTTTTCTTTTTTTAATCTGACACATGGGGCTTTCATGGGAGCCGGGAATAAGGAAGGCGAATTGGAAGAGCACTGTAGGGACACCCTCAGAGGCCCTGGACTGAGCAAGAAGACAGCCCCTTTGTGCAGGAGGGAATGCGCTGTGAGGTGGGGGAGGTCTTTGAGGGCAGAGGAAGGGTGGTCCTAGTTCGAAGCCTTTATTTAAAGGGTTTCAAGCAAGGAGCAGCATGATTCCATTTACCTGTTGAGAAGTTCCTGCGAGCTGCCGGTGGAGAACGGATTGCAAAGGGGTAAATGTGGAAGTGGATCATTTTGGAGGCATTTATAGTAGTGTAGCCGGGACGAGATAGACTAGCCTAGGGCCGAGGTCGGCACACTGTGGCTCATGAGCCACATGCGGCTCTTTGGCCCCTTGAGTGTGGCTCTTCCTAAGCCTCAGGAGTACCCTAATCCTCCTATCTAATAAAACAGAAACATGGTAATTGGCGTACGACCGCTACCCTTCCCATTGGCTAATCAGCAAGATACGCAAATTAACTGACAGCCAAGATGGTGGTTAATTTGCATACTCGAAATGATGAGAGGCGAAAGGAGAAGGACTGAATGGTCATCCGCAACCCAGGCGGCAGGCAAGAGTTGGGGGGTGGGCAACGGCAGCCTTTCCCCACCCCCCAGCGGGTGATCGCCTTGGGAAAGCTGGGTTTGCTGGCTGGCCTGCGGCCCTGATTGCCATGG
>NW_006296057.1:251761-255194 GCF_000327345.1 Myotis davidii
GGCATTTGAAGGGCTGGAGGGCCTGTGTCCCTCAATCGCCATGGCGATTGGAGGGCGGGGTGCAGGCCAGGTAGCAACCCTAGACCCCCGCCATGGCGATGGGAGGGGGCCGAGTGTCAGGCCAGGAAGCAGCCACGGATCCGCACCATGGCAATCGAAGGGCGGGAGGGGGGGGTGCAGGCCAGGCATCAACCCCGGACCCCCACCATGGCCACTGAAGGGCGGGAGGGCCTGCGCCCCTCTATCGGCATGGCGAAAGGCACAGAAAGCACCAGGGACAGCCGCTTGCCCCCACTTGCATTTGCAAAGACAAGGCCGGAGGGTGTGAGGGCCAGCTCACATCTCCTTCTCCCTCCTTTTGCTCCTCCTCTAGCTGCTTAGCTCGCCCAGCTTCTTATCCAGGCTCCTCTGCAGCTGGGCCCACTTGGTGGGGTCCAGGGACCGGTCCTTGGCCCCACTGCCAGCGTACAGCACTCCCTCCCAGCTGATTCTCTGTGGGGCGTGGGCGCGGGCCCTCTCCCCACAGCCATGGATCTTGGGCAGGCAGTGGCTGAGGCAGTAGCGGTGGCTGCAGTGCGGGCAGAGCAGTCCCGGATTAGGAGAGGGATGTCCGACTACTGGTTTAGGCCCAATCCCTGTAAACTGGCAGGACATTTTTCGAGGGGTCCCAAATTGGAAAGGGTGCAGGCCAGGCTGAGGAACACACCCTCCTCCGTGCATGAATTTCGTGCACCAGGCCAATAGTTAAGTTAATAACAGTGTACTACCTATATAGTTTAAGTTTAAAAAATTTGGCTGTGAAAAGAAATTTCAATCGTTGTACTGTTGATATTTGGCTCTGTTGACTAATGAGTTTGCCGACCACTGGCTAGGGTATTGTAGAGCAAACTCCTGTATTGAACTGGAGATGGCTTGTGCATGAATTTCGTGCACCAGGCCAATAGTTAAGTTAATAACAGTGTACTACCTATATAGTTTAAGTTTAAAAAATTTGGCTGTGAAAAGAAATTTCAATCGTTGTACTGTTGATATTTGGCTCTGTTGACTAATGAGTTTGCCGACCACTGGCTAGGGTATTGTAGAGCAAACTCCTGTATTGAACTGGAGATGGCTTCTAAAGGTCTCTCCTAAGGTTGTGTGATACTCCAGACCACCTCGTAATAGTAGTGTGTGTTTGAAGACGATTACTATTAACGTGTACATCTAAAATGGAGGTCAGTAGAAGCACATGCCCACTACGGTGTAAATGTTGACATGAGGAGTATCTGAAGGGGATGCCAGTTGCCATGGCTCCATCTGGGCATGTTGTGTATGAGTGTGCTAGGTTGACAAGAACTAAATCACTGGAGTGATTGTGTTTACCAGGAACTTGAGGAACTTGGGGCTGAAATGATCCTCTATCTGAAAACTGGTTCTTTTGTTTAACTCAAGTTGGTTTTTTTGTTTTGTGTAGTTTTTCAAAATTTATTTACGTATTTTTTCACCTAACACTGATTGAGAGCCTGCATTGTGCCAGGCACAGGGCAAGATGGTAGATGATTGGAGAGATCAGATAGTTTTACTTCTCATTTCCAGTTGCTTAGGGTAGAGCATCTCACAGTCACTGGGTGATGAACTTCTTACGCATCCCAAACTAGCGTGTCTCAACCATACTTTTAGTGTTGTAAAAGTGTCCTCAGGCTGATAATCCTGACGATTTTTATTTCATTGCTTATTAATACAGTAATGAAGTGCTGTAAAATGTTTGGAGAAGTAGTTAATGAAGGTTGTTTTCGTTAGGTTTCTGGATCAGGTAGTGTAGGGGTGGACTGGAAATGATGGGGGAATTTAGTTTAAGGGATGCAAAATAGTTCGAGGGTGGGCTAGATACCTCATCTTTCACAAAAGCCTGTTGGGAATCCCCAAAATACCTGGGCCTTCTGAAAATCCTTCAAAAAGGAGACATAATTTTCTTTCTGGGTTTTTTTCTTTTTGGTTGTACATTAAACTGAACCAGTCAGCATACCATTCTTTGAGATTGCTTCAGGCCGCTATAAGCCCACTTCAGATTAAACTGGATTTCTCGTCTATCACAACTATTGTTTTGCCTTTGAAAACTATCCATATTTGAAAGACACAACCACAGATTTTACATTCTGCATTAAATCTCTCCTGACTATGCCATGGTCTCATAAACACTCATCACTTTGGGACCTTAGACAAATACTTCTGTGGGGTTTGCTAATAAATCAGAGCAAGTCCCTTCCCACTCCCCATTTCCCTTTCTTGGAGGCAAAATTTTCATCTAATAACTGCTTATTTTTTATTTTACTTATCTCTATATAAAATGCTGTATAGTCATGTGCTGCTTACCTAGAAGGATACATTCTGAGAAAAGTGTTGATAGGTGATTCCGCTGTGTGAACCTCAGAGTTCACATACACTAATCTAAATGGTATAGCCAGACTACACACCTAGACTATTTGCTCTTAAGATACAGTCCTGTGCAGCATGTTTCTGTACAAAACAACACGAGATTAAATCATGCACAGAGAAAATGATACAAATTCAGAGACGCCGTAAACAGATGTATGAGGCTCCTGCAGTGTAACACAGCATACTGTTTTACAGCAAACTTCCTATCTAATAAAAGAGAAACATGCAATTTGACCATAACCCTGACACCCTTCGCATTGGCCATTCAGGGCGATATGCAAATTAACTGCCAGCCAAGATGGCGGCCGGCAGCCAGGTAGCTGAAGTGAATAGGAGACTTGCTTGCTCCAGCGATGGAGGAAGCCAAGGTTCCCCGCCTGCTGCAGCCCGGCTCTGAGCTGCAGTCTAAGCAACTATGTTGCAATTATAGAAGCTAAACAAGCTCCAGAGACCTGCTTTCGGCCAGCTTCGGCCTCAGAGCTTAGAGCTGCAGTGATGGCAACAGAGTTTCAATTATAGAAGCCAAACAGACCCAGAACCTGCTTTCAGCCCTCAGAGCTGGAGCTGGCTCTCAGCTCCAGTGACAGCTATAGGAGGTAAATAAATCCTAGAATTAAAAAAAAAGAAAAAAAGGAGAGGCTGGGAGCTTAAGTTGCCCTCCAGACTGAAAACGGCTCTCAGGCCCTCACCCAGACTGGCCAGGCACCCCAGTGGGGACCCCCCACCCTGAAGGGGGTGTGACCAGCTGCAAACAGCCTTCAGCCCATCATCCAGGCTGGCCAGGCACCCAAGTGGGACCCCCACTCTGATCTGGGACACTTTCAGGGCAAACCAGCCGGCTCCCACCCGTGCCCCTAGACTATTCTACAGGCGGGGCGGGACAGCGTGAGCTGCCATCTGGGCCCCATGTGCAGCCCTGGGCAGCGGGGCATAAGCCCCACCCCCAGCCGGGACCCCTGTGTGCCACCTAACCCCCTGATTGGCCCTGCTCTGTGTGTGACAGGGGGTCGCGCCACAA
>NW_006296057.1:255927-278662 GCF_000327345.1 Myotis davidii
AATATTGTGCACCTGGCCACTAGTTTCCAAATAATATTCCTCCAGCATTTTCAAGCCATTGTCCCATTGTATGCTAGCCTTTAGTGTTACAGTTGAGAAGACTGAAGCCATTCTGATTCTTGAGCTATTACTTTGTTCTGTGTAAAAGGCAGTCAAGTATTCACCCATTGTTCAGGGCCATTAGTGGACCCTTTTAATATGAAAACTCATCCAAAAGTTCTGGGACATTTTCTTAAATTCATTCTTTGGTTTCGTCTTCTTCATGTTCTCTGTCCTCTTTTCTTGAACTTTTCATCCAGATATTGAACTTGTTTCTAAATTTCTTTTTTTATTCTCTTGTTCTTTCTTTTTGCTATACTTTCTCAAAATTGCCTTGACTTCTTATGAAATTATGTTCTTGTTTCATGTCTGCAATATCTCATATCTCTGAATATGGTAGTGATGTTTGTTTTAATTTTTTTACTCCTTTACCAAGAATATGTTTTGTTTTTTTTTAAATATATTTTATTGGTTTTTTACAGAGAGGAAAGGAGTGGGATAGAGAGTTAGGAACATCGATGAGAGAGAAACATCAATTAGCTGCCTCCTGCACACCCCCTACTAGGGATGTGCCTGCAACAAGGTACATGCTGTTGACTGGAATCGAACCTGGGACCCTACAGTCCAAAGGCCATCTGTCGCTCTATCCACTGAGCCAAACCGGTTAGGGCTACCAAGAATATGTTTTTATTGATTTTAGGGAGAGAGAGACAGACATTGGTCAGTTGCCTCTTGTACACACCCCAACTGGGGATTGAACCTGCAACCTGGAAATGTTCCCTGACTGGGAATCGAACCTGAGACCCTTCAGTGCACAGGACTACACTCCAGCCAACTGAGCCATGCCTGCCAGGGCTGTTTTTTTTTGTTTTGTTTGTTTTTTAAGTTATTTTTTCCTTAGTGGTCTGTTTCCTCCAAAATTTTTTCCCCTCCCTGTTTATTTTGGTCATTATATATTTCCTGCTGGAGAAGCCTTTCCCCAGATGTCTGATAATCCTTATTCTGTGCTTGGTGTTAAGGTGGAGAACTAAAAGGTTTCTGAATAGCACTCACTATTCATGGGTGGGGCGGCCTGGCTGGCTGGGAGCTTCAGGTAGGGTTATCTGACTGGACCATTTCATTGGGCTGGTCTGCCTAGAGCAGTGGTTCTCAACCTTCCTAATGCCGCAACCCTTTAATACAGTTCCTCATGTTGTGGTGACCCCCATTTTCATTGTTACAAATTGAACATAATTAAAACATAGTGATTAATCACAAAAACTATGTAATTATAGACATACGTGTTTTCCGATGGTCTTAGGCAGTCCCTGTGAAAGGGTCATTCGACCTCCAAAGGGGTCGCGACCCACAGGTTGAGAACCACTGGCCTAGAGCATGACTGCATGGTCTCCAGGATTTTGTCTTTAGTGGTCTTGGCCTCCATTATGAATGTACATGTTCCTCATATCCCAAGGCTCAACTATGCTTTGTGTCCCCCAAGACTGTCACCTTTCTAAAGAAAAAGCTCCAGACTTTTGCTGGGTACAAAAGGGCAGTCGCCTGGCTGGGGGTCTAGCTGCTTTTTCCTTTCTTTGTAATACTTTAGGTATCATTGATTCAAGAAGTACTTAATTCTTACCACGTAGACTATTGTGCTGGGAACTTTAGAAGATTAAAAGAACCAGATCTGGATTCTGCCATTAAGAACTTCCCAGACCAATACAAGAGATGCATGCAAACATCTGTGCTGGGATGCTCAGGGTCACACACAGGCCAATTCAGTGGTTTATGTAATACAGATTTTTTTTATCATATCCTATTTTTTAAATTTCTTTGGGTTTATTGATAAAATGGTTTCTAAAAACATATCTTAAAAAACCCATCAAAATAAAGTGGACAAGTTTAAAAATAGCTACTACCAAATACCTTCCTTTGAAGATTTTTTTTTTGTCATATGATTCAACTTTTGACTGATTCTGAAGACTTTCAACTAGTTTTCCTTATTTTAGTTCCTGCCTTTTCTTGTCCCCATTTTTAATGGTACATACATAATGCTGTTAATTCTTTAGCCTTTTGGGGATTTATTGGTGGGTTGGTTCTCTAGTTTCCCTGCTGCCTACATACATAGATACATATACATGCATGCATATATCTGTATGTGTGTGTATATATGTACATATATATTTTAAGACAGGTATAAACCCACAAGGCTAGGAAGAAAGAGGAAAAAAACAGGGTTTTAACTTCCAGTAGTGAAGCTGACAGAAAAATAGCAAGAGTCTTGGGAGACATGAGAAAAATGAGTTCTACGCAGGCGGCAGGGAAAGTAGAGAACCAATTTACCAATGAATGCCCAAAAGGCTCAAAAATTAGCAGCATTATTTGCCTGCACACACACACACACACACACACATTGTTTTAGAGGTGTTTGGGAAGGGAGTGAAAATAGATGAGTGTGTTCAGTCTTTACACAGGAGTCTTAATCTCTGTATTTATCTCATCTCTTTCAACTAGACTGCAAACTCCTTGCTTTAGCTTAAGTCAGATACATAATTTTTTATATCCCTCTCAGCAACTAACCACCTACCATAAGTATGTCATAATTTGTTAGACTTGTTATGTAAGGCAGTGATGCTAAGTGACTAAATGTGTAACAAGTTGGTAATCTTTCTAATCCCCAGGGAGTTGATGTGCTATGTCCCTAGAGCAGTCATTTATACATAGTTGTATTAGTTCCTATGGTTTGCATATTGAGAATGATTGATATTCTATTTGGATACACATACCAGTGATGGCGAACCTTTTGAGCTCAGCGTGTCAGCATTTTAAAAAACCTTAACTTAACTCTGGTGCCGTGTCACATATAGAAATTTTTTTATATTTGCAACCATAGTAAAACAAAGACTTATATTTTTGATATTTATTTTATATATTTAAATGCCATTTAACAAAGAAAAATCAACTAAAATAATGAGTTCACGTGTCACCTCTGACACACGTGTCATAGGTTCGCCATCACTGTACTATACTGATGGGTACTAAGTTTATGTTTGATAATGTGAAAATGTCCTCAGTGTTTAAGGCTTATTGATAGTGGGTTCCATTATCCTAATTGCATGAATGATTTCACTTCACCACGGATTTCTCATGGTAACAATTACTGTTAAGTAGAAATGAAAATGGAGGATGAGGAAAGCAACTTAATATATTTGTTCCCTTCCCTTTCCTTCCTTGTTCTTCCTGTTAGTTAACTGTTATTAATGAAAACCTAATTAAACTTATCCAAAGGTGATATAAATCTTTATAGTAGCTGATATACACTGAGTGGCCAGATTATTATGACCACCTGACGTTTGTAGGCAAATTAGCTATAATTTCATGCTGAGGTTGCTTGAGGGTTAGAACATTATAAATTGGGAAGCAGATTGTTTACCACGACATGTTTCCAGTTGCATCATGCAGATGGCAGAGTGAGAATTTCACGGAAACAGCATAAAAGCATGCACCCCACATGCATGAGTACAACCCTTCAAGCTGGTGGGGGCTGTGTTAGGTTTAGGGCATGTTTTCCTGGCATGATTTGGGCCCTTTAATTCGTGTGGAACAACATCTGAATAGCACAACATACCTAAGTATTGTTGATGATCAGTAATTAATAAGTAATATATGATCAGGTTCATCCTATCATGTTGATGGCGTATCCCAATGGAGATGGCTTCTTCCAACAAGACAATGCTCCATGCCATGGTGCTCGTATTGTGCAGGAGTGGTCTCAAGAACATGAGGGAGACTTTACCTTGCTTAGGTGGCCCCCACAATCACCAAATCTCAATCCAATTGAGCATTGGTGGGACGAAGTTAAAAGAGCCATCAGGCAGCTGGTTCCACAACCATCCAATCTCACAGAACTGGACAGTGCTATTCATCAGGCATGGTGTCAGGTTCCTCACATCACCTTTCAACATCTCGTGGAGTCAATGCCAAGAAGAATCGCCGCAGTATTGAAGGCAAAAGGTGGCCCAACGAAGTACTGATGGGGTGGTCGTAATAATCTGGCCACTCAGTGTATATTAGCTATTTAATATTTAAAACAATAGATACTTGAAATAGTGTGCACTCTGTAAAATTCAACCTAGTAGACATAAATGAAATGAGTACTTTGACAACTATGTCCTAGGCTATGTTAGAGAACAATTGTATGTCTTATTTATTATCATGTCTTTCTAGTCCTAACAGGGGCTTCACAGAAATGCACTGTATGAGTGGCCACTCTAATTTTGTATCTTGCGTATGCATCATACCTTCAAGTGACGTACATCCTCATGGACTAATCGCCACTGGAGGAAATGACCATAATATTTGCATTTTCTCACTGGAGAGCCCAGCACCACTTTACATACTAAAAGGTCACAAAAACGCTGGTGAGTATAGTGCTTTGGTGTGTTTCTATTTGAAAAAAAATTTATCCGTTTGAAAGTAAAGTTTACAGATAATTTTTTCCTGTTTTTTTGTTTGTTTGTTTTCATATTTGTTAACCTATTGCTAATAGGCTTGGTAGTAAAATCCTTTTTTGGATCAGAATTTTGTTCTATAAATTCTGATACAGATTTACTGTTATTAGTAAAGTTTATTGTGCTTACACAGGGGTGGACAAAAGTAGATTTAAGTGGTAATACAAATAATACAGTAAATAATAAATAATATATGAATAAACTCCTTTTCCCATACTCACAACTGTAAACCTACTTTTTGTCCATCCCTGTGTATTTAAAAAGTAAAGTGTTCAGCCCAGCCAATGTGGCTCAATGGTTGAGTGTAGACCTATGAACCAGGAGGTCATGGTTTGATTTCCAGTCAGGGCATGTGCCCAGCTTGCTGGCTTGATCCCCAGTAGGGGGCGTGCAGGAGGCAGCTGACCGATGATTCTCTTTCATCATTTTATATCTCTCTCCCTTTCTGAAATCAATCAAAAAATATTTTTTAAAAAGACTAAAATGTTCAGTTATAAAAGGAAGAGGTGTATAATTTTGATATACTTTGTGATTTTGGATTTTTGGCTATTTTGTGCAAGGAATTTACTGAAGAAACCTAAGAGTATTTTTAAATCTTCTGACTATTATGTTTATTTATACAGCAAAAACAGATGTGTTTATAGCTCTGGTGTCGTTATTGAAGAGGAATACTTTTGAATATCATTTTCTGTGATTTGTGTATACTATTTCTGATTCTGAAATTCCTGAATTTGTGTATGGCTTAGCAGCTCTTTGTTATAAAATGATGTTTAATCAATGGAGTATGTGCACTTATTTTTTAATGTATCTAGAATAGTTTGGAACATCTGTAAGCAAATAGTATGGTCCATAAACACTTTAAACTTAATTTCATTGAATTTATAAAATGTTTTTGTATGTATGTATGTGAAATCTTCAATACAGAGTGATTCAGATTTTTTTTAACTTTCTTCTAGAAATCTTCACTATATACAAAAGTAGAGTGGCCAGGCAAAATCTCATTTATTATCAAATATCCAGTGAATGCTTACATTTACCCAGTTGTCTAATGAATGTTCTTTTACAGTTTGTTTCACTGGTGATCCAAACAAGGTTCTCAGGTCTTTCAGCCTGTCAGTTTCTTTCCCTTTTCCCTCTCCATTAGAAACCAGCTTATTATACCTGTAGAATGTCCAACAATCTAAACTTTGCTGATTAGAGCCTTTTTGTTCCCTTTAACATGTTCCTCAGTCCCCCATATGTCTTGTAAGCTATTAGTTAAATCTAGAAGCTTGAACAGGTACAGATTCAAGTTTCTGGCAAGAACACTTTATAAGAAGTATTGTATATTTAACACATCCATTCGGAGGTACATAAATATCTCTTTTTGCGATGTTGAGATTGATCAGTGGGTTCTAGTGTTGTACATCCATTCATTATAAAATTCCCATCAGCTTTTTAGCGCCTATTGATGATCATTGCATAGATCCAGTATTATTTAATTAATATTTGCAAAATGACTGTACGCTATGTCCTTATTTCTGCATTTAATAACTAGCGCTTTTCTATATAGAACTTTTCCACATCAACTCTTTGGTTACCATGTGAGAATTTTATACAGAGAAGCCAGGTTAAATGCTTTCCTTGCCCCCTTTCCCACTTCTTTTACTGGGTTTCAAAGTAAGTTGGCTCCCTAACATTTTTTTTCCCTTTTTGATTTCTCAAATTGTCCCACATTTGGCCATTGGGATCTTTTAAATGGGCTCCTGTGACCAGAGAATAAATCTCCATCTCCTGCAGTGAGTGAGGATGCACTTTCTGACACTGTAGGCTGAGAGGAGAGATCTAGTGTTTCGCTATGTTGTGTGCAGACTGTGAATCACTCTTGTAATTTTTCAAGTCCTTTGCTTAGCCCATCCTTCATGGAACCAACAGTGGCTGCATACAGAGCCTCATAGTTGCAGTACCCTGTCACTCTACTCCTGAGTTCCTCTTGTGCGTGTTTAAATTGTAACGGGTGGGCAACCGTTTTGTGAGTGCGTGCCAAAACCAGCAAAATCTCTGACTCAGAATTCTGTGTGCCAACCCTAATTTTTTGAGAACATGTTACGCCTACTTGATATCTCTTAAGGTGTACGTATGTGAAGAACCTTGAAGAAATAATAAAATTAATTTGAGCAACAAAAACAGTATATGATGATGAAAAATACATTTATTTTTTAATGTATACATGTACACTGATAGTCCGACAGAAAACTTTATGGATCTGGTCGGATCTAGGAAGGCAGGGAGAGTTAAGGCATAGGCATAGAAATTGCTCTTCACCTCTCTCGTCAAATCCATGCTATGATCTTTAAGATAACTTGTTATGTAAAATTATTTATTTATCTAAGATGCACCTACACTGAAAAATAAAAAAGTCGATATTAAGAAAAAAATTGTAAATGGAAGATTATAAGAGAGGGTTTTGCGTGCCAGCAAAAGTTACTGGCGTGCCATGTTTGGCACGCGTGCCAGGGGTTGCTCACCCCTGAATTATAACCTTCCTCCATTTGGCTAAAGCAGTTATGCTAGTTTCAGTCTTCTTTGGCCTTGTAGATTAATACCATTTATAGCATTACTGCAGACAGTCTGCCATTTTTAATCAGAATTCTGTCTTTTTTTTTTCCGTGTTTTTAGATGACTCTTCATTTATAATTTTTAGCCTGTATAATTTTACATCAATAAAACATTAATTAACTATTTCATTACTATTGAACACTCAGTTCCAGTTTTTTTTGGTCATAAAGTGACCCTAAGTATCTATATAAACAGCATTTCAAAATCATTTGCATTGCCTTCTTATGTGGTTTCTTAGATTGTGCAACCCACTTACTTAATCCTGTTCCCTCATTTACAGACGATGAACCTGAGGTTGAGTATATCCCTGTGGTCAGCTCAGAAGTGTCATCTGTAGTACTTGGATCAGGCAGTCTGACAACAGTCTTGATCAGTGCACACTTCTGCATCTCCATTGAGTTAAGCCTTATTTGGCTAATATACTATCACTGTGTTTTTTAAATTGCAATGCTTTAATAACTAACAAGATTGAACTTTTTCTATATGAATGCCTTTTTTTTCCTTTAGTTTGTAGTCTTTCATCTGGAAAATTTGGGACATTACTTAGTGGCTCATGGGACACCACTGCTAAAGTCTGGCTGAATGACAAATGCATGATGACCTTACAGGTACAGTAGTTCTGTGTGAATGTGCTGGATAATAATTAAGTATGATGACTTGGTGGCAACTTAAATTAATATCCATTTTACTTTCAGGGTCATACAGCTGCAGTCTGGGCTGTAAAGATCTTACCTGAACAGGGCTTAATGTTAACTGGATCAGCAGACAAGACTATTAAACTGTGGAAAGCTGGGAGATGTGAGAGGACTTTTTCAGGTAATAGAGAGTAGACAACTTTTATAATCTCATTGCTCATATGTTTAGAAGCTTGAAAGTGGTAGTTGAAAAACATCACCCACATATCTTTTTTTTTTAACCCCCACCCAAGGATATGTTTTATTGATTTTTTTTTAAGAGAGGAGAAGAGAGAAATAAACATCAGTTGGTTGTGTGTGCCCCCCACCCCCCCAACACACACACACACACAGCCCCACTGGAGATCAAACCTGCGACCTAGGTATGTGCCCTCACCAGCAACCTTTTGGTGCATGGGACAATGATCCAACCAAGCCACACAGGCCAGGGCACCCACATATCTTTTTAAGATATAATGAGACCTCTCATTAAACAACCAGATTGAATAGTAAATAGGTATCTGATAGGCTATAATGTGTGCATGTGCTTGTATAAACTATATATATGTAATTTGTGGATGCATTATGCTTTTTCTTGTCCTTTGAACATGTTCAGTTTGAAACTTCAAAGCATAAGCCTTATTGATGATAGAGCATTAGTGTTAGCTTCATCTATATGAAGGAATACATAAGTGCTTTTATTAATATTGAAGTACATTGTTTATTAATACATTTCAAGCTCTATGTGGTGGTTTAGGTGGGTAGTCTTTTTAAATCTCAGCTATTAAATAACTTCTACACTGAGGCACCTTCTGTGTAATATTAGTATTGCTGATTTATCTGTGGGGCACTTAGATTTTTTGTATGAATTTTTTTTTTCTTTTACTTAAAGCTTCTTCCTCTTTTTTAAAAATGTTTTTATTGATTTTAGAGAGGAAAAGAGAGGGCGGGAGAGATACAAACATCAGCTGCCTTCTGCATGACCCCCACTGCCAGGGATAGAGCCGACAACCTGGGCATGTGCCCTCACCAGGAGTAGAACTATGACCTCTTGGTGCATGGGCCTATGCTCAACCGCTGACCCACACTGGCTGGGCTCATTTACTATTTCAAAGTTGATCACCACCCTGGAGGATAATACTGCAAGGTGTGCCTTTGTGAAGATGAAACTATCTATAGATGGAAAATGGACAGTGAGTTATAGTGGGCATCTCTGTTTTTGTTTCCATACATATATGTGTATCAAGTTGTTACTAATCAGTGATAGCTAATCTAAATTAGCAAATACTGAGCATGGGAAAGGTTTGACTTCTGATCCTTTTTATTAGATGACTAGCTTCAGGGAATGTTTTATCTCTAAAAAAATGTAGATATTTTCTACAAGACTTCAATTAACATGGAAAGAAATTGAATTTTATCAAGTATATCTCCAGTTACATAATTAAAAACATGCAAGAAGTTTAGTCCATAAATTTTTGTCATTTTAAAAAATCAGTAATCATTGGCTTTTATTTTATCATTTTAATGCTTGCATTTATATGAATTGTGAAATGCTCCCAATGATAAATCAGCAATGCTTGGCTGAATATTTGCATTTCGGTTGAATTGGAGTGGTAGAAGAAGTTTAAATTTGATGGAATCAAGAGATGTAAGATAGCCGAGCCCATAGTTCAATTGATGGAGTCTTGTCTTGTACACCAAAAGATTGCTGCTTCGATTCCCAGTCAGGGCATGTACCTGGGTTGCAGGTTCGATCCTTGGTGGAGGCATGTATGGAGGGCAATTGATTGATGTTTTTAGCTCTCCCTTCCTTCTCTAAGTGTGTCCTCAGGTGAGGATTAAAAAATAAATATATATGTATTTTTTAAAGAGGTAGGATAATAAATCAGGAAACTTGAATTCCTGTTTTAGCTTTGCCACTAATCTTGTTTTAGAGAAAGTAATCTCTCAGCCTATTTTTGCATATTTTAATAAAGTTTACTTTTCTTTGATGGTTTTAATATTTCAAACTTTAATTACAGTCTTTTGTAATCTTAGTTTTTAATTTTCTCTGGTGTTTTAGAAATATTAATTTCAGTATTCTGTGGTAAGAAATTTAGGGGATATTTATTCCTTGTTATGTTTTCTGTTATATTTGAATATTGTGTATGTTATGAATTAATCTTGTTACTGGGGAAGAAAAGTTGAACTCTCAGGTAAAAAATGAGAGTTGTGGAGATCAAAATTCTGTTTCTGGAAGGTTTTAAGACAGAATTTGGAGAAGATACGATGAATATAAAATAACTTCCCAAGACTGGTAAGAAATATAGCCAAATCTGAAATATAAATTTGGGTTATCAGGCTTTCCTACTGAAAAAATGAATTTTTCAAATTTGAAATCACGCTTTACTATTCACCAATGTGTTTTACAATGCTCATGAAATACAATGAGCCATAACCCAAATAATCTATTTTATTGATTGACATAATTTTTTTTAATACAGGGCATGAAGACTGTGTAAGAGGTTTGGCAATTTTGAGTGAAACAGAATTTCTTTCGTGTGCAAATGATGCCAGTGTTAGAAGGTGGCAAATTACTGGCGAGTGTCTCGAAGTCTATTTTGGACATACAAATTATATTTATAGCATATCTATCTTTCCAAATTGTAAAGGTAAGATTATTTTATACCATGTATTTAAAATTTTGTATTAACCTTTATTTCGTCACACTCGTAAGGTGAGAGAAAGAGAACTGATTACTTAAATCAATTTACTAACTGTAATTTGAATAATTTAGTGACTTTATATTTTTTCCTAAAGAAGAAAATGATATGATCATCTTTATATTATTTTACATTTGATGGTTGTGAAAAGTTCTTAAGTATCTGAGGAAAGGTTTTACATAATTTATTGGTGTTTAGTATGTAAGATGAAAAATGTATAAAAACCTGTTTTTTTTAAGTTATATAAAAGTGACAAATACATAGAATCTAAAACTATAATTTAAAATACTTTAGAGCCCTAGCTGGTTTGGCTCAGTGGATAGAGCATCAGCCTGCGGACTGAAGGGTCCCAGGTTCGAATCCGGTCAAGGGCATGTACCTTGGTTGCGGGCACATCCCCAGTGGGGAGTGTGCAGGAGGCAGCTGATCGATGTTTCTAGCTTTCTATCCCTCTCCCTTCCTCTCTGTAAAAAATCAATAAAATATATGTTAAAAAAAATAAATAAAATACTTTAGAATTTAAAAAAAAACCTGTCTAGAAAGATGGTATATATACATGTACTTAATTGTATTTATTCAACCTAATTTTTTCTGTATTTGTCAATTTCAGATTTTGTGACAACAGCAGAAGACAGATCTCTGAGAATCTGGAAAAATGGGGAATGTGCCCAAACAATCCGACTTCCAGCTCAGTCTATATGGTGCTGCTGTGTGCTTGACAATGGTGACATTGTGGTTGGTGCGAGGTATTTATTTTCTAGTCAATCAATAAATAATATGTGTCTAGGACTGTGGTGGACATTAGAGTGCACAGAGATAAGTCATAAGGAAGTTCAGGTGAATTGGAGAGACTGTATGCACGATTCTGGTACTAAACAAGAGTAGTTGGCCTAACAGCTTTTACACTAATGATGCTGGAATTATGTCAGTACTGCATGTTGTACAGTTGAAACTGAATGCAAAAGAAGTCAGCAAAGGTAGAGATTGGTCTGGGAAAACTTTCTGGAGAAGAAATGTAGATGGGATTTTGAAAGATAATGAGTAAGAAGGGAAATGAGAATTTTCATTAAAAGAAACTATAAGTAAAGATGTAGCATGGGAATGAAAGTGATGTCTTAGGAGAGAAAGGAAAATGGTAGAGGACTAATGCTGGGGAAAAGTAGTTAATAGGTAAGATGGGGCTTACTTACCGATTTAGTGCTTGGGTTAAAGGGTTATTGCTCTTAAACAAGGAGTGAGATGATTAAAGTAGGACTTATGAATTATTAAATATGGATGTTTTATGTAATTGGTGTTGACAATGGGAAGGAAAGCCAATTAGAAAGCAGCTGCAGTATTAAGGGTGTAAAGTTATTAAATATTGGCTCCTTCATGGCACTGGATAAGAGACCAAAAATGAGATAATTCAGAGGAAAATGATCAGAAATGGGGTGAAAGAAAAGGATAAAGCTTCAAACTTTTGGTGATTGGAAGTGTGCGTTAAGAACAATGGGGACAAGGGAGAACTTGTGAATTGGAGAGACCGTATGCACGATTCTAATACTGATCAAAAGTAGTTGGTGTAACAGTTGAAGGAAAATAAACGAATTGAAAGGGCGAAATTGCTGTTAGTGGAATATTATGCAAGAAACAACATTTACTGTCGAATTAGGTAGGATTAGTATATTTGAAAGTGGCTAACTTGCTTCCCCACCCCAAAATTTAGAATTGAGAAATCATGCAAATGAAGTCATTTTTCTGAGACCAAAGGTGCCATCTAGACCAAACCCCTTGATTTGGGGTTATACTGCTAGTTAATGGCATGCGAAAGGCTGATTCCATGTTTCCCTGAGGAACAGATATTGAGCATCTGCTACGTCCTATGTTGGGTACTCCTACCTTTAATAAAGTAAACCCACCCACTACCTTCATATACTGTAACACCTATTGACTTTTAAAGTATCTCCAAACTTTTATGATGATAACTATTTAACTTGGAATTAAAATTTATGTTAAATATATATTCTCTGACCTTGCCAATAATTTTTCCCTAGTCTTTTTTTTTAATATAGTGCTGTTTCTGATTGTTTGATTTTTAAAGAGAGAGGAAGAGAAAGAGAGAAACATTGATTTGTTGTTCCTCTTATTTATGCATTCATTGGTTGATTCTTGCATGTGCCCTGGCAGGGGATCAAAACCTTCGAGTATTGGGATAATGCTCAAATCAACTGAGCTATCCAGCCAGGGCTTCCCTAGTCTTTTTTCACCCTATACATTGCTTTACTAGTAAAAAATAATACAGGGCAGTGTGTGCTCAAGTCAGCATAGTGCAATACTCAGCAATAAATACATAGTAACATTTCTCATGTTCACAAAGATTCTTTTTGCTTCGGATCACTCAGGAGTGATAATGTTAATAAACTCTGGCAGTGACTTAAAATCATTTTGTTTTTCTTTATAGTGATGGTATCATTAGAGTGTTTACAGAATCAGTGGATCGGATAGCAAGTGCTGAAGAAATCAAGGCTTTTGAAAAGGAACTCTCTCAGGCAACCATTGATCCCAAAACTGGTGATTTAGGGAACATTAATGCGGAGCAGCTTCCTGGAAGGGAACATCTGAATGAACCTGGTAAATATTTCCATGTTATCTATTAGTAAAAATTGTTAGCAGTTATTCCAGAATTTTGGAGTGATTAAAGCAGGAGTCCTCAAACTACGGCCCGTGGGCCACATGCAAATACAAATATTGTATTTGTTCCTGTTTTGTTTTTTTACTTCAAAATAAGATATGCGCAGTGTGCATAGGAATTTGTTCATAGTTGTTTTTTTTTTTAAACTAGTCTGGCCCTCCAGCGGTCTGAGGGACAGTGAACTGGCCCCCTGTTTTAAAAGTTTGAGGACCTCTGGATTAACGTGATAGGGAAAAAAGGTTGTTTCATTTGGTGTAGAAGTCATTGGTGGGTAAAACTTCTGGCTCCCTAGTTCACAAATCAAGGCAGTTGCATCAGAGGGTCTGGTAGTCGTGTTCTTTACCAACACATAGTTGTAGTTTTAAAAAACAAAAGCCATCTGCCCTCAAATGTCCTTTATGAAGCGTTAAACATTAATTTTATTATAACTTCACCCCTTTAGTAAACTTAAAAAAATATTCTGGGTGACAGAAGGTAAATTACACATGTGGTGCACCGAAGCTCCGTGGCATCTGGAAGATCAGTATTTGTGCAGTCATTCACATTGACGGCTGAACTATTGGCTTTTTTCATGGGATGCCATTTTTATTTCACAAATCGACTAGTTATTCAGGCTTGGGTATTTGGCAGGCATTTCTTAAAAATGAACAAACTGAGCTTGTCACTTTAAGGAAAACAACTGATGATATTTGTTGCCAAAAATAAAATTCAAACTTTCTAGTGTGAATTGGAATTTTAGAAAATCTGTAACTCCTCACCAGGAGTTTAATGGTTTTCCAATGCTTATAAGACTGTTCTAATGATATCAATTGTACTATTAACAGTGTGATCTTTTATTTATATAAACATTCCATTGATTTCTGGAGAGTAAAAGTGTGGGAGGAAGGGGAGGCGAGAGAGAGAGACAGAGACAGACACCCCCATGCGAGAGAGACACATTGATTGGCTGTCTCCTACACACACTCCTACCAGGGTTGGGGAACCTGCAACTGCAGTACATGCCCCTGACCGGAAACTGAACCCACAACCCTTAGGTCTGCAGGCCGACGCTCTAACCACTGAGTCAGACCGGCCAGAGCAACAGTGTGATTTTTTTTTTATCCTCCTATCTAATAATAGACAAACATGGTAATTGACCTTACCTTCACTATGCCTCCATTGACTAATCAGCACGATATGCAAATTAACCGCCTACAAAGATGGCAGCTAATTTGCATACTGCAGGCAGGGCAGGACAGCGCCATCCCACCTGCCGGCTGCCATCTGGGCCTGCTATTTGCAACTCGGGGCGGCAGGCGTCCGTGTGCGACCTGACCTGGGGCAGCACCCCAACCACTGGATCGGCCCTGCCCTGTGTGCAACCCGGGGAGCGGGCCTAAGCCAGCAGGTGGTTATCTCCTGAGGGCTCCCAGACTGTGAGAGGGCACAAGTGGAGCTGAGGGACATCCCCCTCCCCCGCCAGTGCACAAATTTTTGTGCACCGGGCCTCTACTATTAAATAATAAAATGTGTAAACATGTGGACAGTCTGCATTTCTCATTTAATATTTTCCAAATGCCAGTTCACGGTGTTACAAAATCATGAATGGGTAAAAGATCTGTTCAAAGTGTAAGAGAGACCAATGGATTTTAGTTTAATAGAGCATGACAAAGTCATTGGTATGGTTTCAGATTCTAAATTGTAACCTTTAAGAACCTGCTACTTGCACAATATCCATGTTTTTTCTGAAAAGGTTCTTAAGCTAGTCTTCCCTTTTTTAACTTTTTTCTTTTTCTTTATATACTTCTACCAGAACAACAGATTGAATGCACAGGCGGGTATGGTAAATCCAGCTGTCTTCTATTAGGGGAGAGAGAGTAAAGAGATTTACAAAAATGGAAAACAATGCCAGTGTTTTCACTGAATTTCTAAAAGAAACTTATTTTTTTTTTTAAATATATTTTATTGATTTTTCACAGAGAGGAAGGGAGAGAGATAGAGAGTCAGAAACATCAATGAAAGAGAACCATCGATCAGTCGCCTCCTGCACATCTCCCACTGGGGATGTGCCCACAACCCAGGTACATGCCCTTGACCGGAATCGAACCTGGGACCTTTCAGTCCGCAGGCCGACGCTCTATCCACTGAGCCAAACCGGTTTCGGCAAGAAACTTATTTTTTATTAAAATGTTTATTCAGTATGTAGTGGATTTATTATTGTTTTCCAGGAAGTAAATATATTCTCATTTTTAATTTCAAATCCAATAAATTAGTTGATACAACCCACATTAAAAGTTGATCTTTGGGCTTCTGAATAACTTTTATGACTATAAAGAGATCTTGAAACTAAAACTTTAAGAACTGCTTCCTTAATACCGTGTTTTGATATTTTTACAATTCTTTACAAAATACAGTCTTTTTGTCATATATATACCGTACATACAAGAAGTATTTACGAAGTGCCTAATGTGTGACCGGCCTTGTTCTAATATCTGGGAATACAACAGATAACAAAAGATACAAAAATCTCTGTTCTCACAAATTTATATTCTACATGAGGAGACAGATAATTAACAAGTAAATTTAGATGTCAGATAATAAGTAAAGTACTATGGGAAAAACAAGGCCAGGGTTGTGGCTATTTTATCATTTTAAATAAAGCGGTCAGGAAACGTGTAATAGGATAGTACTAGCTGCTGTAACAGATAAACCCTGATGTCAGTGGCTTAACAAGAAAAGATTATTGCACATGTAAAGTTCGGTTGATGGCAGAGTATGCTGGAGCATGTTTGTAGAATAATTTTGCTCTTCAGGGTCATGGGGACCCAGGCTGATGGAAAGCACCATCTTCAACATGTGATATCAAAGGTTCCTTGGTTATAGACTTTCATCCATCAAACAGGGTAAAAGGGAGGGTAGACAGTCATGGAAAAGGCCTAGAATAGGCCTATATCACACCCACACAGATACCAGTGAGTGTGTACTCAGTGTGTAACCCCCGAGGGAAGGCAAGGGGGCTGAATAGAGAAGTAGTCTCTGACCTGACAGCCACAGCCCTACTCTATGGAACAAGAGCATGACTCTGGAGGACAGCAGGGTCTTTCCCACTGCAGGCTTTGCTGAGAACTTGACATTCAGTAAGGTCTTTAAGGAGGCAGGGAACAAATCTTGCCAGCACCTGTGTGTGTGAAGCGTGTCAGGGGCAGAATAAATAGCTAGTGCAAAGACTCCATGGCTGAAGTAGGATGGTGGGATGAGGGTAAGAGTAGTGGAAGGTGAGGTCAGAGAGGATGGGAGAGGCAAATCATGTTTGTACACCACTCCAGTCACATAGTCTTATCAAGAGTGAGTTAGGCAGTCATTGAAGGGTCTCCAGCTGAGATGTGTCAGAAGCTCCTTAAACTTTTGCAAGAATTTCTGTGGTTGCTGGATTGTATATAGACTGTAGGGGACCCTAGGGCAGTAGTAGGAGGACATTGAATAATTCCAGCTGAGAAATGATGGTGGCTTATTCCACAGGTATCACTGGAGATAGTGAGGAGAAATAGTTTTCTAGATATATTTAAAGGCAGCTGATAGAATTTGCTGAAGGATTGGCTATGTGGCTGCAAGAAAGAGGAATCAGACTTTACACTTTTGGGCCTGAGAAGCTAGAAGAATGAAGACTCTACTGGAATGAAAGTGTTGTTACAAGATAGTAATAAAACTTGTTCTAATTTTGATGGGCTAGCTGTTTTCTAGAATCAAATTTTTTAACCTTTATTTAATAGTTTCCTTTAACCATTCTTATGCCAGTTTCCAGTACAATTTAAAATAGTTTGATAAAACTTTCTACTAAACCAAAACATACATTCTCTTTTATGTATAAATTTTAATGTTAACAATTTTCTATCTAAATGTTTTTAAATTTTATTTTGCCGTTCTATCTTTGATTCTCAAAATTTTTATTTTAAGGTTCTAGAGAAGGACAGACCCGTCTAATCAGAGATGGGGAGAGAGTCGAAGCCTACCAGTGGAGTGTCAGTGAAGGGAGGTGGATAAAAATTGGTGATGTTGTTGGCTCATCTGGTGCTAATCAGCAAACATCTGGAAAAGTTTTATATGAAGGGAAAGTATGTTGACTTCTTTCTAAATACCTTTATCTTAAAGTATTCAACAAATTAAAGGTTTTCTTTTCCCTTTCTCCATGCTAATACACTTTTCTCATGTTTTAACATTTAAAAATATATTTCTATGGGGAAATTATCTTTTCCTGTCTTGAATTACGTTTTTTAAGAATCTTTTCCATGTACGGAGGGCTGCATTTCACAGACAGATTCGGCATTATTTATCTTTTAGTAGTAACCATATAGAAGCTGTCCCCAACCATTTTGGATTAGGAGGTTCTGTGCCAGCTTTCATCTAATGCTGCATGCCTATATTTAACTTGTAAAGGCAGAAGGGACCGTCAGGGCAGTGCTTACAATGCCAGAATGTTTTGGTGAGCCGGGCATGGTAACAGCTAATACTTTTGGCCTTGAGATCAGCCAATTGGAAACCCCTTTGGCCTCAGAATTAATGTCGTCATAATCTTTCCCTCACCTCCGTCCCTAGTGAAATGTTAATCTTGCAGCTCGCTCAAGTAGTTGCTATTATGATATGCCAAGTGAAGATTTTAACAATGCACTTTGGAGAAAGTTTAAGGACTATAATTATTAAAGTAAAGAACGCATAAAATCTGTGTTATATATGACATTAATACATATGAACATACAAGTTAGTAATCATTTATCTCCTTTTTATATTCCTATTAAAGGAATTTGATTATGTTTTCTCAATTGATGTCAATGAAGGTGGACCATCCTATAAATTGCCATATAACATCAGTGATGATCCCTGGTTAACTGCATACAACTTCTTGCAGAAGAATGATTTGAATCCCATGTTTTTGGATCAAGTGGCAAAATTTATTATTGATAACACAAAAGGTCAAATGTTGGGACTTGGGAATACTAGTTTGTCAGATCCATTTACAGGTAAGTTAGGGTTTGTATTAAGTCTTAAAGTGCTTCTTTCCATCAGTGTTGGTTAACTTTCTTTTTCTAATGTCTTTAAATGCCCATTATGATTAGCTGTTTAAATAGAAACCAAGATCCTGCAGTAGGTTTTTAATTCACATTCATATTTGCAAACTTCAAATTATACAGTAATTCTGTATCTATAAAAATGATTATAAATTGTCCTGTTACAAAAATACAGCCACACTAAACGAATAATTTTAAAAAACTTTAATTTAGTCATTTGACATAAAAAGAAACTTCTATGTTCCTTTGTATATTTAACTTTTTAAAAAATATATATTTTGTGATGAAATTTACCAGTTTCCACATGAGGCTGAATTGCTTAGTTGTGCATCACATCTAAGACTGGACTGTGAGTATTTAGATTTTATAAGTGATTTATATTCTACATGTTCATTTTAAGTCAGTTGTTTTTAACAGCATAGTATCTAAAATTTTGCAAATGGGATTAGGTTCTCATGCTAGTCCATAAATTACAATGCTAGTAGTATTAGTCTGAATTCTGGGTCCCAGGAACCAAAGCTATCGTACAGAATGAAATAAAACCCTTCCTCTTTTCTTAGGTATAGAGCGAGCTCTAAATAAAATTTAGAAATTGGTACTGAATTGTTATTGTTTGGCCGTGGTCCGTTTGACTCCATTTTTCATATGCTACTACTGTTCTTGTTTTATAAGGAAGGGTCTCATGCCTTCTTCCAGTCTCAAGTCCTTATATAGAGCTGTCCTTTTTTCTTCTTTCCTGATGGACACTCCTTGTCCCCAAATTATCTCTTCTTTTCAAAATTCCATCATCAGTTCCCATAATAAAGCTAATTTCATCTGCATGTTGACTTGAGCAGGATGATCAGTCTGACTCACTACGGAACTATAAATGACGCAGCCTTCCCAAAAACTGCACTTTACAAAAGAGTGGTGGGAGGTATTACCTGGACATTTCTGTTGGTGGAATTTCAGACTACAGTGCAAAAGAGGGAACACATGATTGCAGTATTGTGTAAGCTATTTGCGAGACTGAGGACAGATATTAAAGCATCTGGTTCTATCTGGAAATCTGACACTATTTGGTTTTTTGCTCTTCTGAAGCTTAACTTTATAAGTATCTTTACATATATCTTTTTTGTAGACACCTCTGATTATTTCCCTAGAGGTTCTAATAAAACTTATGCACACACACCATGCATTTGTAAAGGTATAATTGGAAGTCTGTTTTCTTTCTAGCACTCATCCCCTTTGTAATTCCTTTCTCCAGTAGGTTGTAAGCTTCAGTGGATACAAGCAATCATGTTCTCTGCTGGATCCCTACACTGAATGCACTGCTTGACACATGAATTAATGAATCCAGGGGTTTTCTAAAAGATTAACATTTGATGCCTGTGGTTCTGATAGCAAAAGCAACAGCAGGAATTCTAGTGAATTTGAATAGGAACAGGAACTGATTGTATGTATATATTACTTGGGTCAGAGACTACCTGCAATTTTCTTTTTCTATTTGAATTCCTGGTCATTTCAATATTTAAATGTAAGGGCTAAGATATAGTAAAGTATTAAAGTTAAGAAAACAAAGCTCGGAAAATCACTGACATTTTAGTTTCTTACTAGTCTTTTCAACTGTAACACTTTTGACTATAATTTGTTATTCTCCCATGTAACAGTCTTGTTCTTCTGTTTTCCTCCAAGCTTGGAGTCTTCTCATGTTTCCTTTGTTTGCATACACAGGTGGTGGTCGGTATGTTCCAGGCTCTTCATCTGGCTCTTCTAACACAATGTCTGCAGCCGATCCTTTTACAGGTGAGATGCAGCTTTGTTTAATATACCTCTACTAAGTGCACTTTATATGATAGGGTTTTACACTTGGAGATGTTATTCAATAACTGACACTTCATTATCTGTATGTCAGATTTTGATGGATCTCCATTTCTTTAACTTCTAAGTTTTGCTCATTCCTGGAGTACTTTTGCGACTTTCCTCGTGACTTTTTAATAGCATATTATTATAACTCATCATTTTCTCCAGTGGTCCTTCTTGCCAGGAGGGTGATTAAGAGCATAGGTTTTTAGAGCCAGACAGACCTTGGTTCAAAATTTGGCTCTACCACTTACTTGCTATGAGGAATTGGCAAGTTACTTACCTTGTCTGAGCCTATTTTTTTTATCTGTGAAATTAGATACTAGGGGAGCCCACCAACCAAGACACAGGATAAGTGCTATCATTGGCAAGATGCTACCAATCATGAGCAGAGAAGGAGCCATGTGAGTCCCTGATACTGGATGGAGCAATGCAGTCAAGAAGTCTGCCCAGGCATATTTGCCTTAGTGTGGAAGGAGACAGTTCACCAGCTACCCAGGATTAGTCTTCCTAACCTAAGTTACTAATTGCCTTCATGAAGCCCTAAAAGTGTTGGTGTGTGTCTTCAAAGTGACTATTGACCAAGGTACGCATGCCTCAGCATCACCATTACTGGAAAAAATGGCCAGACTTGGACTTTAAGGCAGCTGAAGAAGTCTGTTTTCAGAATAATATTTGATAATATTTTATGATGCTGTTGCTGAATCTTCATCAGAGTTCCTGGACAATATATCAAGCTTGGGAAGAGATTTATGGTATCTATTGGCCTTGCCAGCATACAATCCCATCTAAATCATAGATTGGATCAACACACAATTTTGGCTTAGTGTCGTGAAGTTGTGAATTGCTCTCAGTGAGCTATCTTTCTCCTGTGAATGAACTGGTGGACCAGATGCAAATAGCTGCACCCTGTGCATTGATCACTAGTATATTACAATAACCAACTGTTAAGCTAAATGTTGTGATGGCGCAATGACTGTTAAGGAAGTCTTTGATGACATGATGCAATTTCAAAAGGTACTAAGGATCTGAAGAGTAGATAAGGTGGTCACTTTCTCTGTCGGTATATTCAAGCCTAGTAATGCGCTGAAACTTAGAGAAGAGTTTCCAAATCTCATTGGCAGATGTTTTTTTGGAACCGAAAGAACATAACAAGCTTCAAATAATACCAACAAAATCAAGAGAAGTCCATCATAACTGGAGCATGTCTCACTGTTGCACAATGTCGATATCTCAGAAGATGCAGTGATTATGGAGATATGCAAGATGGCCTATTCAATAAATGTCCAAGAGAGTTATGGAATTATTAGGGTTACTGAACTATTATAAAAAATAGATAACAGCACCCACCAAATTGAGATTATGAAAATTAAATCATATAATAAAATACATGTAAATTATTCTAGATGGAAAAACATAAAAATATATTTAAGCCCTCAATGTATGTAGCTATTATTATTGTTGATGATGTTCCCCCAATTTTACTAAAAGCACTGAGGCCAAAAGGCTTGTCCATCTGGCTTACAACTTAAGGTCCATCTTCAGTCTTTATTCTTTTCCTTATTTATGTGATTGTCAAATTTCTAATATTAATTAGAATCATCTGGGATGCTTGTTTGAATTACTTATCATAAGGTCTTACCCATAGATTTTGTCACACTAGATTAGTGAAGAGGTTAAAAATACTCATGCTGTGATCCCTCATCCATGGATTCTGATTAAATTAAATGGCCTTGGGTGTGGTTTGTTGTTAGGTTGTTGTGAAAGCTCACTGTAGGTTTCTAGAGTGAAACCCTGGGAATCTGCATGTTGAACAGGTGACTATCTCTAAATGTCAGAGAACCATCTTTAGAAAAGTGTGTGCTTACACTCTGCCTCAGAATGCCTTGGCAAGTTATTCAGCCTTCTTGTAACAAAATATTACAAGTAGTAGTGGTATCTAATTAATATTTAAATGAGTGTATGTATATAAGATACTTAACATGTTAGCTGGCATATAGTAAAACCTCAATTCCTGTTATTTTTTGTTCTTTATTTTAATTCTATTTACATTTTTTAAAGTTTTTGTATTTTAGTTTTGCTTGCTTTTTCTGCATCTGTTACACTGGTTATACCAATCCTAGATATTAAGTCAGAGGCTAAAACAATACTCATCTTTCTTCTTTCCATAAAGGCTGGTCTAGGACTCCGAACTTCTCCAAATTTTGCTGATTCTCTCTCTATACTTGCTTTTCATATTTCTTTCTTTCCATTTTCAAAGAGACAGCCACAAATATAATCTAAAATATGAGACTGGGCTATTGTCATAGCATCCATAACTCTTACCGAGTCTCTTTTCTGCTTGTTGTATGTGTCACTAGAATAGTGTTAACATTTTATTATGGAAACCTTTTAATTTCTCCAATTCACTAATGCTTTTGTAATTCATTTAACTTCTGTAATTATCCCATACTAGTGGCCCGGGGCACGAAATTCATGCATGGGAGTGGGGTGGTGTCCCTCAGCCCGGCCTGCACCCTCCCCAATCTGGGACCCCTGTGGGCAGTCAGTCGGACATCCCTCTCACAACCCGGGACCGCTGGCTCCTAACCACTCACCTGCCTGCCTGCCTGATCACCCCTAACCACTCTTCCTGCCAGGCTGTTCACCCCCAACAGTCCCATCCCCTCCCCCCACC
>NW_006296057.1:279869-288735 GCF_000327345.1 Myotis davidii
GTCAGTTGCAGGGGGCTTCTTCCTGCTTTCCCTTTCGCCTCCCTGCATTGTGCCTACATATGCAAATTAAGCGCCATTTTTGTTGTCAGTTAACTGCCATCTGAGTTGGCAGTTAATTTGCATATCCCCCTGATTAGCCAATGAAAAGGGTAGCGTCGTACGCCAATTACCATTTTTCTCTTTTATTAGTGTAGATAATAAAAGCCTAATATGCTAAGTGTCCAGTTGACTAGTCATCCGTTCAACCAATCAAAGGGTAATATGCTAATGATATGCTAAGACTACTCAACCGCTTGTTATGACCTGCACTGACCACCACAGGGCAGACTGTCAACCGATCGACCAGTCACTATGACATGAACTTCTGGGGTCGGGCGATTGGGACTGAGTGAGATGGGTCTGACATGCCCTGGAGCCCTCCTGCGGTCCCTCCCCGGCTGGCCAACTTCCCGTGTCCCTCCCTGGCTCTGATTGTGCACTGATGGGGTCCCTCGGCCTGGCCTGAGCCCTTTCACAATCCGGGACCCCTTGGGAGATGGCCGAGAACTGGTTTCAGCCCGATCCCGCAGGCCAGGCTGAGGATCCCACTGGTGCACGAATTCGTGCACTGGGCCTCTAATAATGTATAAGACCTCTACTGTTTCTTTTATAACTTGAGGATTATTTTCCTGGTTAACATTTATTGACCAGTAACTAACTATATGCTAGGCCCTGTTCTAAATATTTCTCTGTATTAAACTTGCAGCCCATTTATTATATATAAAGATGCCATTTCAAAGTATGACTAAAAGTGAAATTAAGTTATTGTATATAAAGGGGGGCAGTTTGAACTTTATAACTTGCAGTTACTTTTGCTTACTTGGTGTATTTTGCATTTTAGGTGCAGGCCGTTATGTGCCAGGGTCTGCAAGTATAGGAGCTACCATATCTGGAGTTGATCCATTTACAGGTATACACTTTTCATTTCCTTTTTTTTTTAAGACTTTTAAAGTTTATTGAAACTCTTATTTAATAAAAGATTAAGAAAATTGGCATATTTTTTCTTGCTAGAGAACTTTCTATATAGTAAATCAAGACCAAACTTGCTGGCTTGGCTTTTAGAGTGTTCTCAGAATTATCATTACTGCACATTAGAATCACCTGGGGGACCTTAGAAAAAGTACTTCAACCTCATCCCTAGAGATGCTCCCTTGGTCTAATATTGCTCTGGGTGTGTCCTTAGCAAGGGCAGTTTCATAATGTTCCGATGTGATTCTAATATACTTCTCTTCTACTGTGGCTGCTTTCCTTAGTACCCTTGCCAAATCCCAGTTTATTCCAGTCTCTCCTTTGTTCATTCTTAATGTGTTAACAATGTTATTCACTACATTACACATTGTTCTCATAAGGGGGCTCTGAAAAGAATTTGTTTTTATAATTTAGGCCTAGAATTATATTTCATCTTCTGCACAACTAATTTTTTTTTTTTTATTCTTAGTATCTAGTAGTCAGTAAAATGCAGAACTAAGTTTGTGGTTTACCTCTTGCAAGTTTAAGATATCTTGGCATATATTTTCTCCTACTTTATTTTATATGAGAACTAGAAGCCCAGTGCACAACATTTGTGCACTGGGGGCTGTTGGGTCCTTCAGCCCGACCTGCACCCTCTCCAGTCTAGGAGCCCTCAGGGGAGCCCTCTCCAATCCGGGAGTTTCTGTCTATCTTTGGAATCATATAAGTGAATTGTCTGAGACCCCCAACCCAGTTTGGTTTGTTGCTCATCTTTGAGAATTTCAATAAGTATTTTGTGCCTTATAAGCAATTAATTTTGTATGTTTATCTCATTATTTGTACTATCTACCTTCCCCCTTGTATTTCTAACATACTTAGATTAAAATGTTTTATTCATCTTTTTGAAAAATACCTTAACTTTACATTGGAACAAAAATTTATAAATTAAGATTTGAAATGTTAATAAGATGTCTTAGAAATAAATTATGCTTTAGTTGAAGTAATTTTATTCACTGTGTATGAATTTTCACCCTTTGTCATTTTTTTGTTCACCATCAGTTACTATAATACGTACAAACTTAAGAAGTAAAATCATATATAGGACTAAAACCTTTGACTTTCAAGAACTGAAAACTTGGGGTGATCTATTAAAATGATGTAGAAAATGACAGTGCCTACTACATCATTTGCAATAAGCAATAAAAGACATGAGAAGAAAGAGATCAATGTACCTTAGAGTAGATGGGAATGGAGAATTTCATAATTATTTTGTATTTTTGATCTTAAAAGTTTATTAAAAAATATGATTAGAAAATATGAAATAGAAAACCTTTTTTTATATTTAAGTTCCCATTCCAAAACCAAAATGTATTATATCACATATAAGCAGTATATTAAATCTTAGAAATGGTTTTTCTTTTTTTCTGAGGCTGCTTGTTACTACATGCACTGAGTAGTTACATATCTAAATTGTGATAACAAAGTCATAGAATTACAAAAGTGTCATTTTTGACCACTCCTTATGATTTTCAACATTTTCTGTTCTGTAATAGGGAGTAGTGCCTACCAATCAGCTGCATCTAAAATGGTGAATATGTATTTCCCTAAAAAAGAGGCTGTCACTTTTGACCAAGCAAACCCCACACAAATACTGGGTAAGTGTATTTTAATTGAATAGTTTTCTCGTATATCCACAGACTCTTTTCCATGCTCTCAACGCCATTTCTCCTCCTAACATGAGCTGGGAACTGGTGCTCCCATGATAGAGACTTCTGTTGTGGTATTACACAACTGTGGACTACACGTGCACAATCTGATCATGGACCCCTAATATTTTGTAAGACGCCTTATGCAAAAATAAGGTAAATGTTTTATGATGACTTTAATGAGAAGAAACCTAAAGGGGAAAAGCGTGAATCCCATCTCCTAAGTTCTTAATGTTAAAAAAAAAGAATGAGTAAAGAACTGAAAAGATAAAAATCTTGCCTTTAAAAAAAATTAATACCCCTTGGAAATAAGGCTGTTTAAACTTACATTAAAAGTGAAACTTCTCAGTTGACTTTGATTGCTTTTTCTGCTAATTTTTCTCAAAACAGAATGAGGGGGTTTTTTAATGCCAGGGATGGGGAGTGAACCAAGAACACTACCAGTTCTATTTGCCAAAGACTAATAGAGAATTACACTATCTTTATAAAAATCATTCATAAGTATTTTCTTAATTGCTTTATTTAGAACAATAAGTATATGTACATTTATGGAAAACTAGACATTTTTCAACTCATACAACACATGCAAGAGATCTCTTTTTGCATTTATTAAATAAACTTTGTTTTCTATATTCTGATAGTGTTAAATTTTTCAGTGCCAAAAATAGTGAAACAGGTCCAAGTTTCCAGTTCTGATTGATAATTTGTAAATTTGGACAATTTATATTCTTAAAACTTTTGTGATGGAAATGTAGGCTTTTTTATGTTTTGAGATAAAGATTTTTTTGAGGAAACAGTGTTAGATGACTCAAAGTAGCACTAGTGACGACAAGGATACGGTATTGAAGATGCAGGTAAAGAGTTTAACCCCTTCCCCAATAATTTTTTTGTTAAAAACGTTTCTTTTTCAGACTAATTTTTTTATTTTGGTTCTATATAGTATTTTTGATGCTGGTTATGAAAACAGTTTGTAATTATTTTTTCTTCCCATTTTTGTGGTTAAGAATAGTATTTCCTCAGAAAGTTTCTAGATGAAATTATTTAGAATGGTACGTATGTAGCTGGTTTTTGAAGGTAAAGTTTTTAGACGAGTATACTCGTCGACGACTAAAAAAAGAACATTTTGTGAAAACGTGTATACACGTTTCTGCCGGGGAAGGGGTTAAAACAAATTGTTTCATGAAATAATGAATATGATGGGAAAAATTATTCCATTAATTGTGTTTAAACTAATGTGATTTCAACAGTGAAGATGGAACGAGTCAATAAATTATTATAAATAGACATTAAAGTTTTTGACTATTTCATTGATTAGTAGAAATTGATATAAGTTGGCTAAAAGTTGTAAACTTTCTCATTTAGAAAATAGAGGATTGACTCATATGTGGCTATATATGACATGATACTGCTTTTACTTATGATACTGCTTTGAAATCCATTCAGAATGATTACAAATATGATATACTTTCAAACTTATTCAAAGCAGAAAGCTTCAGAAGATCTTAGAAAATAATAGGTAAAATAAAGATCACAGTAACCTTTCAGCTTATAAAGACTCACAAGCCTTATCCCTTATTTTATGGTCTTAGATAATTGCCATGAAAACTCTTACTTCCCTATCATATATGGTAATGTACTTATTGAAAAATTTTGACACTTATGTATTTTATATGGCTGGTTAGAGAATTTTAAAGGTTTGGTTTTGGGTTTTAGGTAAACTGAAGGAACTTAATGGAACTGCACCAGAAGAGAAGAAGTTAACTGAGAATGACCTGATACTTCTTGAGAAGATACTGTCTATAACATGTAATAGTTCTTTCGAAAAACCCACAGCCCAACAACTTCAGATTTTGTGGAAAGCTATTAACTGGCCTGAAGGTACAGAAACACCCTTTAAAATGTAGCTAGAAAGCAGGAAGTATGTCTTTTCATTTCTATCAATATTATTGGTGTTTCGTTATAAAAATCTTCACAAAAAGGATTCACTACGCCTCTTCAATTCATTGTCTTGTTTTGCTTGCATGTGCTATGAGGATCTGAAGGTAATGTAATGACCCCATACATTTGTATTCCATTTTAGAGCATTTGTGGATCCCCTGCAAGCCATGCAAGAAACTATTTGTGACCTGTCAACTCTAGGCTACAAACATTTGATATAAGGGTTTTTTCTTTTTGAGTAAATTTACTTAATTTTTATTTCTAAAATTTTATTTTTATTGAGGTAACATTTGTTGTTATAACAGTATATAAAGTTCAGGTGTACAACATTACAATTTGATATCTGCATACACTATATAGTGCTCACCACCAAAAATCTAGTTTCCATTTGTTACCAGACATTTAACTTAGAGTTCTAAAAACATCCTCTCCCCTACTCTTTTGTGTGTATCTGTGTGAGATCTCTATAGTCCTGCTAGACATAATTAGATTCTGATTCAAAAGTTTTTTAAAGGTGAATACCCTTTCTAAATGATAATGCAAACTACCTTTATATCACAAGGCACATAATTTCTGGTTTCCTAAAGTTTAGTGATGCTTAAGATTTTTTAGTGCATTTGTTCAGATGGTGTCTACCCAGTCCCTTGAATATAAAGCTCTCCACCAACCTAAAAGCACCCTATATTAGCATTTGTCCATTAGAATTCTATAAAGAACATTCTTTCTTCAACTCTAGTCTTGTTATGGTATTTTTCAAAGCAAGGTCCCAATCCCATTCATTCCACAAGGATTTGAAAACTCACTGTGTGTCAGCTGTTTAAAAAGAATGCAACTCTGTTGGGTTATCAAAGCATATATGATCTTGTAGCAATACATCCAGTCTTTATAAGTATGAAAATCAATTAACATAGTTTTAGAAATATATGCATTTGAAAGCAGGCACATGATTTTTAACATTTTCTGAAATGAGCATGTGTTAATTTTGTAACAGGAAATAAAATCCTTCAAAATTGAGTAACAAATTTTCTGGATTTTCATAAATATTCATTAATTTTTCTTCTTAATAGATATCGTCTTTCCTGCGCTTGACATTCTTCGGTTGTCAGTTAAACATCCCAGTGTGAATGAGAACTTCTGTAATGAAAAGGAAGGGGCTCAATTCAGCAGTCATCTGACCAGTCTTCTGAACCCTAAAGGAAAACCAGCGAACCAGCTGCTTGCTCTGAGGACTTTTTGCAATTGTTTTGTTGGCCAGGCAGGACAAAAGCTCATGATGTCCCAGAGGGAAGCGCTGATATCTCATGCAGTAGAACTGAAATCAGGGAGCAATAAGAACATTCACATTGCTTTGGCTACCTTGACCCTGAACTATTCTGTTTGTTTTCATAAAGACCATAACATTGAAGGAAAAGCTCAATGCTTGTCAGTAATTAGCACAATCTTCGAAGTTGTACAAGACCTAGAAGCCATTTTTAGACTTCTTGTAGCTCTTGGGACACTGATCAGTGATGATTCAAATGCTATACAGTTAGCCAAGTCTTTAGGCGTTGATTCTCAAATAAAAAAGTATGCTTCAGTATCAGAACCAGCTAAAGTAAGTGAATGCTGTAAACTTATCCTAAATTTGCTGTAACAATGGGGAAGGGGACTGAGATTTTAAATTGATTAGTGGGTTTTTTTCCTCACATTTTACATGACTGATAACAGATCATTTAAAAAATGCTGTGGATTAAATAAAATTTCAGATCTTGTAATAAGGGGGTGGGGGGAATGAAAGAGAAATAAAGTTTTTGCACTGATGAACTGAGATTTTCCTGTATAATGTGGGTAGGTTTTCAGGAGTTTTGAAACAAATTAAGAATGAGTTATAATCAATAACAACTACAGTGGCATAATTTGTGTATTTTGGCCACACAGGAGAAGATGAGCTTTTATTTAAATCTGTTTTTATTACTTATATATCCTTGGTTGGTAATTGTTGATGGTTGTCTCTTATTGAGTTTCTGCTCTACTCATTTTCATTGCTGGGTTCTTTCAATAGCACTGATACGAGGTCTTGTTTTAGGATAACTACTCCAGAAATTTTAAAACTGAAGTTTGTTGTCAATGATTCCATATATTGAAAATATGTAAAATAATGTATTCACTTAAGCCATTTATAAATAGAGAGTGAATTTTGTTTGATGGCTCATATTTAGATCAAGTAAGAGCAAATTACCAAGCTAACTCAAGTGAACTCAAGGTTTATGGTGTAGTTTCTTTTGCCATTCACTATTTGAGGTAACTTCATTATTCGTTCCAGTTTTGAAATTTGGTTATTTTTGGTCATTTCCATTATTTCAAAGGGAATTTGGAATGCATTAAATTTTAGGCAACTGTACAAGCAAGAATACATCAAACTATCCTATTGGCAGGTCCAGAGTCTGTCCTATGAAATTAGTATTTTTGAGCTCCCAACACTGTCCATGTGCTGTGATAACCACTTCGATGTTTAATTCCTAAAACCCCTTAAATGAATCCTGATGTTATCTCTGTTTTTTCAGAAGTGTCGATAATAGGATGAATCATGATAGGAGAAAAGAAGAAAACTGCATACCATGTTCTACTTCCTAGGGCGGGGGTGGGGGGTGGGGAGGGAGGTGTCACAAATTCGTGAACATCCTAGCAACTACCACAAAGAATGAGCCCTATTTTTATGCAATTTATTATGTCTGTTGAGTCTGAGCCCCTCTGCCAGAGACTGGACCTCCTTGGATGCTGAGCATTAGAAAACATGGTAAGTCTTGGGTATATAAAGAAGCTTTATTGCAGTCCAAGTAGCCATTTCTACTAAGTAGCCATTAGAAAAAGCAGTTGGACCAAGCAGTCTTTGCTAATACAGTAGCAAACATAGGAGCCATTCTAAGCGGCCGCTATACATACTGTAGCCCTACATAAAAGCCTCATACCAGCTGATCAGTAACACTTTATACTAACTTAGACAAAGAGGCTTCTAGCCAAATAGTGGCATCAATCTTTCTTTTTAATATATTTTATTGATTTTTTTAACAGAGAGGAAGGGAGAGGGAGAGTTAGAAACATCGATGAGAGAGAAACATCGACCAGCTGCCTCCTGCACACCTCCTACTGGGGATGTGCCTGCAACCAAGGTATATGCCCTTGACCGGAATCGAACCTCGGACCTTTCAGTCTGCAGGCCGACGCTCTATCCACCGAGCCAAACCGGTTTGGGCCTATCTTTTGCGTTATAGAAGGCCACATGTGCACAGTGTCTGCGTCTTTGTTTTTGCACCTGCGTATAGCAAATTAGCCTTGAACATCTGATTAGGATTCCCACGCTCAGAGTGGCCTTGAACATCCAGCATACTCTGGACAGGTTTCCCACAGTGTCTAAGAAAACTTCAATGAAGATAAGTGTAACTTCCTATTTTTTTTTTAAATATATTTTATTGATTTTTTACAGAGAGGAAGGGAGAGAGATAGAGAGTTAGAAACATCGATGAGAGAGAAACATTGATCAGCTGCCTCCAGCACATCTCCCACTGGGGATGTGCCCGCAACCCAGGTACATGCCCCCGACCGGAATCGAACCCGGGACCTTTCAGTCCGCAGGCCGATGCTCTATCCACTGAGCCAAACCGGTTTCGGCGTAACTTCCTATTTTAAAAAGGAGGAGAGATCATTTCATAAAGAGGACTGCATAAAATAGTACACTGTATTCTCCATATTTATGTTATATAAAACCATGAGTTTCCTGGCTTAATGCCAAAGATCAATTCCCCAATAGGGGAGAAGAA
Organism: Myotis davidii; assembly: GCF_000327345.1. Lineage (NCBI taxonomy): Eukaryota > Metazoa > Chordata > Mammalia > Chiroptera > Vespertilionidae > Myotis > Myotis davidii. The sequence continues at coordinate 288,301 of NW_006296057.1, forward strand.
GATTCTGATTATCTAGATCAGGAGTGGGGAAGGTCCAGCATGTGGCCTCTATAAGGCCCACGGAATCATTTGGTCTGGCCCTGCCAAGGTCATTAGGGTTGAGTTAATCAGATGTTTGACCAAATATAGCAGACTAATTTATAAGTTGATAATTTGGAATGTCCTGCAAATGATGTTACAAATATCCAAATGGCCCTTGGCTAGGGAAGAGGTTCCCCACCCTTGGTCTAGATTAATCCAAGGGAAAACCTGGAATGTCAAAAATGAATGGGTAGGGAGAACCGAAGATGGCTCAAATTAAATGAAAAAGGGAACGGACAACATCCAGAACCACAGGAGGGCTGGCTGAGTGGAAATTCTACAACTAGGAGTAAAGAGAATATCATATCCAGACTCAGAGGAGGCGCAGTGCTGAAGTGAAATTCTCAGGTATAC
>NW_006296057.1:290248-292606 GCF_000327345.1 Myotis davidii
TGGAGGGTGATATGGGGACAGGGACACATATGTAATATCTTAATCAATAAAAAATAAATAAAATTTAAAAAAATGAATGGGTAAATATAAATAGAGTAGATAATGTATTCTGCTAAGTATTGAATTGCAGTTTTCTGGTGTATACCCAGACTTGATTCTACTTGCTGGCTCCATTATGAATCTGTGCTTTACTATCGTTGATTTGAAATTCAGAGGTTTAAATCAAAGAGTAAAGTTCAGTTGCAAAGTTGAGGGTTTAGCCAAGGTCCATTACATTACACTGCTTTCTTGTTAGCATGTTACAAACATTTTACCTACAATATATTGAAATACTAGGTACCTTTGGACTTAACAGTCTTGGTTAATAATATACGTTTACTTTTCAATATATTAGGGGCGACTTGTAAACACTTTGCTTCCTATTAGTGTATAACTCTTTTTTAACAACTTTTAATATACCAGTATTTTTAAAAAATATATTTTTATTGGTTTCAGACAGGAAGGGAAAGGGAGAGAGATAGAAATAATGATGAGAGAGAATCATTGATAAGCTGCCTCCTTTATGCCCCCTACTGGGGATCAAGCCTGCAACCTGGGCATGTGCCTTTACCAGGAATCCTGTGAGCTCGTGGTTCATAGGTCAACTCTCAACCACTGAGCCACACCTGCCAGGCTGTACCAGTATGTCATGTTTTTTGAAAAGTCATAAAGTACAGTTTAGCAAAAGGAAAAAAAAATCCACTTGAAAGATAAGTGTTGAAGTTATGGTTTAGTAGTATTTTAAATATTTTTTCTTTTTCAGTTAAACATTTTCTTATGATTTCCATTTTTTCTGGATATAAAAATACATATTCATTTAATGAGACACATACACAAATAAAACTTTCCGGTAATCATACTACCCAGAGAGAACCATTCTTAATACCATATAAAGGTATGTAAACATGTTTTATTTTTTTAAAGAAATGATATACATTGTTAAATAACCTGATTTTTAAACTTAACATACATTAGTATGCTTACTTCCACCTTAATAAATATATGGGTATACCCATTTCCTATTACTTGACATTGTTTTCTTCCAAATTTTTTTCCAGGTTTTGTTTAATGTTTAAAATTCGGGTGCTTTTTTTCTGGATGTACTAAGAAAGGCAGGATCTTGACTTTGAGGGCAAGTAAACCACTGTGGTGCCTCTTGTGGAGGAAAATAGTCTTCAGAATACAGTGAACAATGATAACTTTAAAAAGAAGAAAGCTAACACCCTCATACAGAATAAGAAGGTTGATTTCGGTCCTAGGCCAAAGGTGAGGTCCTGTGACTGAAAAATAACCGTAGGGTTCCTGACTCACTGAAATAAATCAGAAAAGTAAAATGTCCTGTGGCAATGATAATTTTCAATCAAATTTAAAGTCTCACGATATAGCAATGTTTATACAGTATTTTGCAACTGGATTTAAAGAAAACCAGTTAAGTATCATAAAGGTCAGACAATTCAGGTAAGCTAAATATACATTAAGCAATTACTTTATACTAATTCTAAGTTTATCTTCATCCCTATGCAATAAGCACTGTTAGGAATCTTAATTTACAGGTGAAGAAACTGAAATAGGTCCGGTAAATATATAACAAGTTAGTAGTAACTAAACAATGAAGAAGAGAATGATATTTGATAAATGATGTTGCTAACATTGGATATTAACATGGAGGAAAACAACACTTCGTTGTAGCCATTTCAACTATGTTACTGGTAGAGGCATTTAAGTTTGATACATAGACTAGAAGATGGCTTTAAGCAAGCCTCCAAACCACATTTTTCATTCTTGTGTCTTCAAAGGAAGAAATGTTTGCTTATTTCTACAATATTTAAAAAACTTTAATAGAACAATCAGAGGTGCAATGTAATATAGTGAAAGAGGATTTGCTTTGGAGTTAAAAGACATACATTTCAATGACATTTTCACCACTTGCTAATTTAGGAAAAGTTGCATAACCTCAGCCCCAGTTTAATTGTATTTACACTGGAATTTCAAAATATAGATGATATTTATATAAAAGCCTAGCAAAATGTATGCCGCGTAAGTGCTTATCAAGCATTCCTTTCAGAAATAGCACAAGGCTACCATCTTCATTAACAATAAAAGTGCTGTGTACAAAGAACATTATAAAGGCAAATGACAGGCACAGTGATCGGCCAACAATATTTTATTCTTGCTCTCCCATCTAACAAACAGATTTTGTGTACATGTGTTGTGCCCAGATTTCAAGATTCCCAAGAGCCCACCAGGGAGCCAGCGAGTCCGACGCAAAAGCAAAGAGTCATTTAGTTCAAACCTAGGTTTGGCTCCCCTGCCACACTC
>NW_006296057.1:293003-299283 GCF_000327345.1 Myotis davidii
TGACTCGCCCTTTTTCACGTGTATAACCAACACACTGATTACAGTAGATTGTTAAACTTATTACCCAGTGATTTGTTGAGAAAATAGTGTTCCAACAAGTATTCAACATTGCAAGTCAAAAATGCAAGTTAAAAGTTAATATTTTCATACATTAGCACCAATTTTTAGAAAGAGCCCTAACTGGTTGGCTCGGTGGATAGAGCCTCGGCCTGCAGACGGAAGGGTCCCAGGTTCGATTCAGGTCAAGGGCATGTACCTTGTTTACAGGAGGCAGCTGATCAATGTTTCTAACTCTATCCTTTTCCCTTCCTCTCTATAAAAAATCAACAAAATATATCTTAAAAGAAAAAGGAAGGTTTCAGTGTGTGGGTGACCTTTTCAGCTGGTCCCATATTCCAGGGAATGGATTAAGCAGAACAAGGAAAGGATGTTGATATCCTTTGATCAGTTTATTTTGGGGGTACAAAATGCCATAGGGAAATGCAATTTATTTTTGTTTAGCTGCTTACAGCTTCCCTGGGAGCGGCGCCGGCGGGGGCAGCGGCCCGGAGCGCGGCGAGTGCATTTTGTTCACAAAATGTCAACAAAGTAAACACCAGCCTTTGAATATTACTTAAATTGAGAAAATACAATGAAATACTAGTGCCAAGTGCCTTCAGAGGCGAAAAGGAATCATACCTAGGGATTAGTGTCAACGGGAAAGTCAACGAAGCACATGACCCTATTCCTGTATAATTCCCTAGGAAACCTTTTCAAAAACTGTCCAGGTGCTGATGATAATGAGGTATTTCCCTAAATTCTCTTTGTTAAAATGCTATTTGTGCCATAAAAATTGAAGAGCAATGAAATTGGAGAATCAAAAACTACAGGTTTAGCAGTGCGTCTGTATACTGACAACGGCTAAAAACTAGTCTCAATAAGACAGATGGAAAGCTCCACCATCCGGCTTTCGCGAAGGAAAAAACAACAAACTTCAACAACGCGGCAAACTCACCGCCGCGAGGAGGGGAGGCGGAGCGTGAGTCCCGGCACCGCCTCCGGAAACGCCTCACCGCGTCTGCGACGAGGCCGGAAGTGACGCCACCTTGCGACGCCGGCGCCCGCTCCGGCGGCCGGGGTGAGGTTTAGGTGGTGGCTTCAGAGACGGCGGGCTTTCCGATGGTTCCAGCCCCAGGCGCTCTCACGTTTCAAACTTCAGATCCCTGAATTTGCGGGTGACGAACTGATTGTGTTTTTGGCTCCCTTCACCCCTGTGGTCTCCCGGCTCCCTAAAAAGTACGAGTAGCGATTCAGCCTTTACCGCCCGTGCCAGCCTCGCTTTGCCTCTCTCCACAGCTTCACCTTTAACAGGTGGCGATGAACTCCGCATTGCAAGACGAGGAAACTGAGTCAGAGGTTAAGGACGTCTGCCCAGTCACAGTTGGTTACCAGCGTCTAGAATTGTGTCCAGTGTCTGACTATGTAAAGGACATGTTCTTTTTTAAAAATTAACATTTAATTTCTGTATATTTTATTTTTTTGAATATATTTTTATTGATTTCAGAAAGGAAGGAAGAGGAGAGAGAGAGAAACATCAATGATGAGAGAATCATGGATCAGCTGCCTCCTGCAGCCCCGCCCCCTGCGGATCAAGCTCCGCAGCCCAGGCATGTGCCCTTGGCCAGAATCGAACCTGGGACCCTTCAGTCCGCAGGCCCACGCTCTAAGGGACATGTTCTTTATGTTCCATCGACCTGCCAAGATACCGCTGTTTTTAAGAAAATCGTTTCCTTAATAGTATATTATAAGGCGTGCACAAATACATACTTAAAACTTACACAACACAGAAATAAAGAGGAAAGCGTGGCAGGCACTCTTTAAGCCTCCCTCCCCATTAATAGTTTGATACCCAGTCTCTTTATTAATTCTTACCAGACGTGGGTACTTAAATTTCTACATATAAGCCTTATTGTGACATCGCCCCCATTGAATTGGATAATACTGCTGCATTGTTGGGATGAGGGGCCTTTATATATGCAATTGCTTCTTTTTTAATGGTTGCCTGATATTTCATTGTATCTTTATTGATGAATATTTAGGTGTTCAGTTTTCTTGCTATTGCAGAGATGATACAAAAGTGAACACCCTTGTACATGTGTCATGTGCAAGAATTACTTTTACTTTAGATTGGAGTCTCAGAAGTGAAATTGCTGGGTACCTCTTCTGGACATTTTATAATGAATAGAGTCATATTATATGTGGTCTTTGGTGACTGGCTTCTTTCACTTAGCATGTTTTTTCAAAGTTCATACATGTTGATACTCATATCAGTACTTCTTTTTTTTGGCTGAATAATATCACATTTGGTTATTCCATTCATCACTTTATGGACATTTGGATTGCTTCCACCTTTTGGCTATCCTATATAATAATCCTCTATAAGCCCTAACTGGTTTGGCTCAGTGGATAGAGCGTTGGCCTGCGGACTCAAGGGTCCCAGGTTCGATTCCGGTCAAGGGCATGTACCTTGGTTGCGGGCACATCCCCAGTAGGGGATGTGCAGGAGGCAGCTGAATTGATGTTTCTCTCTCATCAATGTTTCTAACTCCCTATCCCTTCCCCTTTCTCTCTGTAAAAAATCAATAAAATTTAAAAAAAAAATAAAAAAACAACAACAAAAAATAATCCTATATAATAAAAGGCTAATATGCAAATCGACTGAACAGCAGAGCAATCGGTTGTTATGATGCACACTGACTACCAGGGGGCAGACACTCAACGCAAGAGCTGCCCCCTGGTGGTCAGTGTGCGCCCACCGAACATTTGTGTACGGGTTCTTTTTTAGTGGGGACATTTGTAATATTCTACCAATAAGTATTTGCATAGGTTTTGTAGTATAAATATGATTGGATTAAGGAAATTTCAATTCCTAGTTCCGTGAGGATTGTAGAGTTTTATCCAGTGCTTTTATGGCATTCTGTTGAGATGATTACATAGTTTTCCTTCAGTAATCAGGTAATGTAATTTTATTGATGCATTAACTAATATTGAACTATCCTTGCAGTCTTTGAGATACCTACTAGTATTTGGTTTGTTGGTTTGGTTGTACTTGGCTGGAATTCAGTATTTTTACTTTTAATTCAGTCTATGTTCCTAAGTTAAAGCAGCCTGTGGGTTTTATTTTTCTTGTTATCTTCTCTGGTTTTGGTATCAAAATTCTGCTTGCCTCATGGATTGAGTTGAGAGCCTTTCCTTTTTTGTCCAAACTTGACTATTGACCTATACAGCTTACATCAATCTGTGTCTAGTAGGTTTTTTTTCCTCTTAACTCTTATTGTCCAAATTCTATGATAGTTACAGATGTATTCAGTTTTCCCACACTCTCTAGATTCAATTTTGGATATCTTAAAATAGTTTCCATATTTTTAGTATTCTGTATCATGATGCTCAGACCAATAATTCTAAGTTGTAAACATTTGCATACAGAACTAAACCCCATTTCTAATAAGAAGTAAGTGTATTTGTGAAGGAAAAAAAAGAAATTATGTTAGTCATATAGATAACATTTCAGAATTCCAAGAGTGTGCCATTATATTTATTGTGTATTGAGTTCCTATTTATTTATGTATTTATTTGTAACAGTTTATGGAAATATTCACATACCATACAATCTACCCATTTCAAGTGTGCAATTCAGTTTTGAGTAGTTGCGCAGTCATCATTACGTTCAATGTGAAAATGTTTTTTACCCTCCCCCCAAGAAACAGCACCCTATGTTTACATCTTAGCTGTTTCAAAGATGCACCCTCACCTTGTTCCCTCCCTAGGCAACTACTTATCTACTTTCTATCTCTATAGATTTATTGATTTCCCTGTTCTGGGCATTTTATAATGAATAGTGTCATATTGTATGTGGTCTTTGGTGACTGGCTTCTTTCACTTAGCTTGTTTTTTCAAAGTTCATACATGTTGATATGCATATCAGTACTTCCTTTTTATGGCTGAATAATATCACATTTGGTTATTCCATTTGTCACTTATGGACATTTGGTTTGCTTCCACCTTTTGGCTATTATAAATAACTTTGGTATGAACATTTGTGTACGTGTTTTTTTGCATAAGTTTTTGTGCAGACGTGGTTACATTTATTTTGGATATATATCTAGGAATGGAATTGCCTGGTCACACAGTAACTTCTTGAGGAATTGTCAAACTTTTCCAAAGTGGCTGCACTATTTTATATTCCTACCAGCAATGTGTGAGGGTTCTAGTTTCTCTACATTCTTACTAACATTTGAAATACTTTGTAAGCCATTAGAACCAGAGTTGACCTCCTTTACTTTTTCAGTCTAATTATAGTGTCATTCTAAGTAGGCTTTTAAAATAAACCACTTATTATTATTTTTAATTTTTTTTTTGTTAATCCTTACCGAAGAATATTTTTTCCATTGATTTTTAGAGAGAGTGTAAGGGAGGGAGACAAAGAAAGATCAGTGTGAGAGAGACACATTGTTCAGTTGTTTCCTGCAACCCAGGTACATGCCCTGGAGAAGGAATCGAACTAGTGACTTTCTGGTGTGCATGTTGATGCTCTCTCCACTTGGAGCTAGAAACCTATTTTTAAACCATTTCATTAGAAAAGAAAAAGAAGAAATCTACTTGAGCTACATAGTTTGGATTTTCCAAGGAAAATGACTTTTGAATTGCTATCTGCATTTGTTAGTCTTGGAAGGATAGTGTGTGTGTGGTATGTGAAATGGGGGTAGGGTAGATTGTTGTAGGCAGAAGAACAGTGTGTACAGAAGTCCTGCCTGTATGAGGTGAAGGGAGAACAGGTTATATTTGGGTAATTTAAAGAAGTTTGTTGTTTTTGAATCACAAAGAATGAGCAGGAAGGACTAGCTAGACCATATTACCCTAAAAGCAGTAGGAAGTCATTCAAAGGTTATAAATAGGAAAGATGAATATTATGTACATTTTATAAAATCCATTCTGGTAACATTATACAAAACAGACGGGAGAGACCTCAGATTATGTTCAGCAAATACACTTACGTGGCTAGTGAAGTAATCTGGGCAAAAGGTAATGGTACCTTGGACCAGGATTATGGCAGTAGATTTGGAGAGACTGGATAGATTTGACAGAAGTGTCTTAAATTACTTGATTACTTTGATTATGATTAAATTTTATGATAGTTTTAAAAGTGATAATAGCTCCCGGTAAGCAGTAATACATTACTGTGTAATATTTGTGATTTGTAATATTTTTGCTGCTATCCTGTTTTCTATATCAATTTAAGAATAATGACAAGACATACATAAAACTTTTGGATGAATGGCCAACTGAAGGATTATTCCAATTATTTAGAAGACTAAAATTGTAGGAAATCATTCAATATTGAGTATATTTATGTGTCCTAAGATATTATCTCTTTACTTAATATAAACTTAATGAGATAATTGTGGTGTGGAGAGTAAGTTCAGAGAATACTGAGCAAATAATTTTTCTTTCCTATGGTTTTAGATAAATAATCTATGTAAACCAAGAATTTGGAAATATTTTAATGAAGAATTTATTAAATGAATATGTGTGACGTTATGTACATATTCCATACACTGTAAGTAGTATTATTTAATGGTTCTTGAATTTCCTTTAATTTTAGGAAGCCAAATATCTTTTACCAACTTTGGAAAAAGAATTATTCTTGGCAGAGCACAGTGATCTTGAAGAAGGTGGTCTGGACCTGACTGTGTCATTAAAACCAGTTAGTTTCTACATATCAGACAAAAAAGAAATGCTTCAGCAGTGCTTCTGTATCATCGGAGAGAAGAAGTTACAGAAAATGCTGCCTGACGTGTTAAAGGTACTTCATTACATGTCACCAGACTATACACATATAAAGAAATTAGACACCTTTTTTGTAGCAGTTGGCTTACTTAATGCAAATTATAATTGGATGTTTTCAACTAAAACAAGCTATTTAAAAACATAGAAAAGGGAGTTTATATAAATGGCTTTGTATATGTAAAAATTTGCCAAGAAAAAAAAAAAGGTGAATTTAGTGTGCTTAGGTAAGGAATTTATTGACCTTCTGGAAATAATTCTATTAAATGCAGGCATTGGTAGTAATTAAGTTAGAGGTATAATTATTCTTTCTGGTGCTTCAATGGGAAGGCAGAGGAGGGCTAGGGGAAGGGTAAGAGATCAACCCAAAGGACTTGTATGCATACATATAAGCATCACCAATGGACACAGCCACCAGGGGGGTGAGGGAATGTGCCGGGAGGGTGGGGGAGGGCAG
>NW_006296057.1:299304-299955 GCF_000327345.1 Myotis davidii
GGAGGTCAATGGGGGAAAAAGGAGACTATTTGTAACATTTTAAATAAACAAACAAAAAAAGATAATACATTGCTGTGTAACAATATTCAATGATGTTTGGTAGTGGCTTATATTTTATTAAATTTACAAATGTTTTCATGTATTTGTTTCTGAAAATTATTCAGAGTAATACATGTTATTCTAATTTTAGAGTTGTAGAAATAGGATTTGGACAAGTTAGGCTCAAAATCGTATATGTAAGATAGAGAGCCAGGATTTGAATATTTAAACCTTTAGAAGAATTACCTGACATAACTAGAATGCTGTTGATAATATCTGGGCACCTGATTACTCTTTGGTTTGTTTTTTCCTGATAGCATGACTGTAAATTCTCATCAAGTTTTATAAATTATAATGTTCATATGTTAACTGCCAGTTTTTCAGATTTCATCCCAGGAAAGGATTTATGTGGCTTTTAATGTGTTTTAGTGTAAAGTTTTGCTAACTGGACTTTTTAGTGATTGCTGCTTCCTAGTTTACATGGCCATTATATTACATAAATGCATTTTTTAAAATGTCATTGTTTTTTAGAACTGTTCAGTAGAAGAAATTAAAAAATTATGCCAAGAACAGTTAGAACTCCTATCTGAAAAAAAAATATTGAAGATTCTT
>NW_006296057.1:300116-300371 GCF_000327345.1 Myotis davidii
CATAGAAAAGGGAGTTTATATAAATGGCTTTGTATATGTAAAAATTTGCCAAGAAAAAAAAAAAGGTGAATTTAGTGTGCTTAGGTAAGGAATTTATTGACCTTCTGGAAATAATTCTATTAAATGCAGGCATTGGTAGTAATTAAGTTAGAGGTATAATTATTCTTTCTGGTGCTTCAATGGGAAGGCAGAGGAGGGCTAGGGGAAGGGTAAGAGATCAACCCAAAGGACTTGTATGCATACATATAAGCATCA
>NW_006296057.1:300741-303801 GCF_000327345.1 Myotis davidii
ATGCTGTTGATAATATCTGGGCACCTGATTACTCTTTGGTTTGTTTTTTCCTGATAGCATGACTGTAAATTCTCATCAAGTTTTATAAATTATAATGTTCATATGTTAACTGCCAGTTTTTCAGATTTCATCCCAGGAAAGGATTTATGTGGCTTTTAATGTGTTTTAGTGTAAAGTTTTGCTAACTGGACTTTTTAGTGATTGCTGCTTCCTAGTTTACATGGCCATTATATTACATAAATGCATTTTTTAAAATGTCATTGTTTTTTAGAACTGTTCAGTAGAAGAAATTAAAAAATTATGCCAAGAACAGTTAGAACTCCTATCTGAAAAAAAAATATTGAAGATTCTTGAGGGTAAGAATACATATTTCTCCATTCTGATAACTTTTTAGTTAATAGTATATTCAGAATAAATCCTGAGGTGTTCTTTTTCTTACTTGAATATTACTTTAATTTTGTTATTGGGTAATCACTGAAAAGTATTTTTACTTCTGTTTGTTCAGAGAAATATAGTTTACATACCAGAATAGCATTTCAAGAATAGACTTTTTAATGTATGTGTGGTTTTTCCATCTCAAGAGTATAGGTAAGAGCATAAGTTTGAATACAATAATAAAATGAAATAAAAAATGTTTACCCAAAATACTATAAATTTGGTTTTTGAGAAAGCAAAGTTTTTTCCTGAAATATTTTATTTTCTGCATTATAATCTCATTGTTCTTAGTTACCTATAAACTTTAAAGTTCTTTGATCTTCATCATGTTTAAAGATGACACTTTTTATGTAATGATTAAAATTGAATTATTGTGACATTTTATAAGCATGCTTTCAATAGTTTGTTTCATTTATAAGGTGACAATAATATGGACTCTGATATGGAAGAGGAGGCAGATGATGGCTCGAAGAAGGGATCTGATTTAGTCAGTCAGTAAGTTAAAACTTTTTCATTTTAAAGTGTTTTTGTTACTCCTTTGGTGAGTTGTTACCTGAAGAATGATTATTTTCCTGTGTATTATATAATTAAACAGTGTAGAAAGATTGATTTACTTTACTTATAATGATTGGTTTCTTTTGGTATATATAAGGATGACGTTTATTGCTTTCAGGATTAAGGTGATTTTTTTAAATAGCTACTCAAAATACAGAACAACAGCAATGCCATCTTGAAGCAGAATCATATCTCTCATTTGGAATTTGAATAGTGATACCCACTATTTGTTAAGTACTTACTCTATCAGTCATTATGTTAATGACTTAGAACATTATTTCACTGAATTCTTATTCATACCTATTAACATTAGGCAATAATAGCCTCATCTCACAGATATGATCATCAGGTGGTTTATTTTATATAGATAATGTATACTTGGATTATCTATAATAATAAAAGCATAATATGCTAATGAGACTGGATGTCCTTCAGGACGACCTTCCGGATGAAGCCGGGGCTGCGAGGGAAGCCCAGGCCCCGGGTGCCAGAGGGAAGCCGGTGCCAGCAGCTGGGGGAAGGGAGGCCTACTCTTGCATGAAATTCGTGCATCGGGCCTCTAGTTATGGTATAAAATCCCTAAAGTTTTGGAACACTGACTAATCAAGAAACAGCATGCTAATTTTTTTTCTAGATAATTCTGCTCTGTCGCTACTAATTATAGCATCTGTTGATGATTTTTGACTAAAGCAGTTATTTTTTGGTAAATGCCAAAGACTGACTTGTATCTCTCTTTGCAAAGGTAGTGGCACAAATAAGAGTTTACCAGTGGCAGTAGCATAAATAAGTAGTACATAGTTAACCTGAAATCTTGAGTATTTTGTCACCTCTAATAGAATATTACAGGACGAGTATCACCAAAAAAGGACAATTTCATTTCCTGTTATAACTTCTAGCCTCCAGAACTGTAAGAAACAAATTTCTGTTGTGTAAGCCGGTGGCAGCCCTACCAAACTAATTTTACATATATACACATTTCTGGTGAAATTTCCTACCCAAACTTTTTATTTTGGAAAAATTTTAAACTTACATGAAAGTTGAAAGATTGATATAATGAATATCCATATACTCTCCACCTAGATTCATCAACAGTAACATTTTCTGGTTTTGCTTTCTCTTTGTATATTTCTCATTTTCCCCCTCAGAGCCATTTGTGTTTGTTTGCTAGGACTTCTGTAGCAAATTCCACAGACAGGCTGGCTTAAACAACAGAAATTTACTTTCTCACAGTTTTAGAGGCCTGAAGTTCAAGATCAAGGTACTGGCATGGTTCCTTTCTTCTGAGGCCTCTCTCCTTGGCTAGCAGATAGCCATCTTCTTTCTGCCTCTTCACGTGGATGTCCTTTGTGTGATGTCTCCCTGTGCCCCAGTCTCTTATAAGGACACCAGTCAGATTGGATTAGGGCCCACCATGATGCCTTATTTTAGTTTAATTACCACTGTAAAGGGTGTGTCTCCAAAACAGTCACCTTCTGAGGTACTAAGGTCAGAGCTTGAATATTGGAATTTTGAGGTGGAGGGAAACACAGTTCAGCCCATACACCATTTAAAAATAAGTTGTAGATGTTGTAAAATTTCATGCCTAAACAACTCAGTATGCACTTCCTAAAAATAAGGACAGTCTCCCACAGGATCATCACTCATAAGAAAAACAGTAATTAAGATAATGTCATTAAATGTATTGTCATGTAAAATTTCCCCAATTACTAAAATAATTATTTTATAGTATATTTATTTTAATTAATTATGTGGTTGATTCTGGTCTGGTCCAGGATCCATTTAGAGTTCATGTGTTCCATTTGACTGTTAATATCACAAAGCTGAGTTTAAAAGGCGAAAGTTTTATGCGATCTGAAGAGAAACCAGAGTATACAAAGCTGAGTTTAAAGGAAAGATTTAGATCAGTGATGGCGAAACTATGACATGTGTGTCAGAGGTGACACACAAACTCATTTTTTTTGGTTGATTTTTCTTTTTTAAATGGCATTTAAATATATAAAATAAATATAAAAAATAGAAAGAACCAAGATGGCGGCATAGGTTAACGCCGGAGTTTGCTGCCTCGAACAA
>NW_006296057.1:305224-313969 GCF_000327345.1 Myotis davidii
GGGGAGTTATGGGGGAAAAAAGAGCAACAAATGTAATAATCTGAACAATAAAGATTTAAATTTAAAAAAATATATATAAAAAATATAAGTCTTTGTTTTACTATGGTTGCAAATATCAAAAAATTTGTATATGTGACACGGCACCAGGGTTAAGTTAGGATTTTTCAAAATGCTGACACGCCGACTCAAAAGGTTTGCCATCACTGATTTAGATACATTTTGTGGCTAGTCCAGGAACTTAGTACAGATCTTAAAGGAATTAGAAAATTAACAAACCAAAAGGAAATTGGGAAATGAAACATGAAGATAAACGTTAAAACTAAAGAAATAGAAAACAAAAAGGATAAACAAATCCATTAACTTGGTCTTTGTAAAAACTAAAACATAGATAAACTCCTCTTGGATCTAGTTAAGGCAGCAGTTTTCCGCCAGTGTGCCGCAAGAAATTTTAAAGCATGAGATACCTGACTACTTAGGGGGGCACAGACCTCTTTTCCCTTAGATTGTCAAATAAAACTGCTAACACAACAATGACAACATCCAACACAACAATAGCCGTTCAGTGTGAATGAGTCAAAATTATACCTATTTTTTTTGGTCAAAATTTTAGTAATTAGTTTGTGTGTGTCATGAGATGTAAAAAGGTTAAAAATTGCTGAGTTAAGGAAATAAGTGGAGAGCAGTTTAATTGAGATCAGGAAGGAAGAAGGAGACGTGTGAATCTAACTAGTTCACCTTAAGTAAGCAAATGTCTAAGTTTATAAAACAATATATAGGTATTCTAAAACCTTTAGTGTCAGTGATTTTGTAGTGTTTTAAAATTTTTAGGTATTGTGATAAGATTTGCAAATGTTACAGATTATGACAGTTGCTTAACAAAAATAACAATTTAAAGTTAATACTGTGATATGGAGGCCTGGGTTTAGGTGCTATCTCCATTTGTAGATGTGCTGCTGGAAAAGAAGTTTTATTGTAGCTAAAATAGCACTAAAAATGAGAACAGGTATTAACTTGGCCTATAATGTGAGGTGATTATGCTCTTAGGAATGTGTTTATAATGAAATTTAAGTCTTGAATAGCGCAATAAAATAATCAGGATTGAAGTTTTATGTATAAAGAATAAAAATACAAACACTTTAGGGAAATCTTAGCAATATTTTAGAATTGCTCTAATAACTTTTTATGAATTTTAAATTAATATGCTTTTAGTAAGTGATACTGAGGGAGATGTCAGTAGAAGTAAAGCTGTATATCCCAACAGATAATAAGCAGTGTTGAGATAATGTCACAGTTCTAGAAGATAAAGAAATTTTGAAATCGGGTTCTCAAAATAAAGTGCACTGCAGAGCAGGAGTGTCCTGAAACCATTGTTCCTAGTCACTGCTACTTTCTTAGCAGAGGATGGATATGTTCTAAAATATTCATTCAATGCCAATTTTGGATGGTTAACTTTTTAAAAAATTAGATATTCCTAAATAGGTCTTAGGAATTTTAAGTAACACATATAAATTGAACCATTTCATGTTCACTAGACTATTTAAATAGCAAATAAAGTTTCACAGGGAATTGTTTTGTGAAGTGAAAAAATTTTTGGTAGGGATTATTTTTAAATCTCCATTTAATTATCCGTTTTGTAAATCTGAAATGTCAGTGCTTTTGCTTAAAATGGCATGCATGAGTATTCTTAAAATATAAGTGGTTGAAAAGAGCAAGTTGATGTCATTTAAAACAAGTTACTACTTACAATGTGCTGGTTATTAATTACAATATACTAGATTTTAATGATTTGTAATACTTATGTTTCTTAAATGGTCTACAAGTTATTCCACCATTTAAAATGAGTAGCTTGCTGTTTACTGCTGTTTATAGTAAGTTTAGGCACTTTAGAGATGTTAAAATGAAAGAACAGCATAGTTCATTAAGAAGTTTATTCTTGAAAATAAAAGGCTATTCCTCTGGCTTGATCATTGTCTGACTGAGAGCAAGAACTAGGATTTGGGTTTATGACCACTATTCTATTGCTGAACCTGGCAGTAATACGTGGTAGAGCTCTGATGCTGTTTGTTTATTAAAAAGCCAGTGATTCACACTGCATTAGTTTTCCTAGTGAGCTATCATGGTACAGCTGCTTGCCACCTTTTGTTTTTAATAAGGATAAAGCCTCCATGTTCTCTTTGATGAGTTAGGGCTGTCCCAGGGGTTCAGCTCAGCTATCTGTAGAGTACTAAGAATTTGGTTTGTTTCCACAAGTAACATGTATTACTTGAATATCTAAATATAAGTAACTTTCAAAGGGGCGATGGCATTCAGCCAAATGCTAAACTCTCAGAGTAACTCTCAATGAATTTTGGAACAAACTACTATTATTACATTTCAGTGGAATAAAATATTTGAATAGAAGTTACTGTGCTCTGGAAAATTGGATTAATGGGTAGCATAAGTCTACAGTACTGATTTAAGTAAGCGTTTTTATCAGTGGATACAAAAATAAGCCTCAGGTAGACTCGACACCTGGGCTTGCTGGGAATGATACACTTCAGAAATTCACCCTGGGATTCACCCAGCTCACTTACCCATTCTGGAATTTATGGTGTTTTGTACTGGTTATTTGTTTGTTTGTTTGTTTGTTTGTTTAACTCTGTTAGGGAAGTTTTCAATGTATGATGAACCCCTGCATATCTATCACCCACCCACTATGTCCCTTCTCATATTCTATCCTCCCAATTTATGCCAAATTGATAACTTTGAAGCAAATCTTGACCTACTTAGTTTAAATGTTAATCAGATAGGAATCTCTAGAACAGTGATGGCGAACCTTTTGAGCTTGGCGTGTCAGCATTTTGAAAAACCCTAACTTAACTCTGGTGCCGTGTCACATATAGAAATTTTTTGATATTTGCAACCATAGTAAAACAAAGATTTATATTTATGATATTTATTTTATACATTTAAATGCCATTTAACAAAGAAAAATCAACCAAAAAAATGAGTTCGCGTGTCACCTCTGACACGCGTGTCATAGGTTCGCCATCACTGCTCTAGAATATCCCTTAGAAGGGAAGGGAGTGAGCTTCTCCGGTTTTAGATGGGATCTTCGTGTGAACTGCAGCCGTGCTCCCCAGGGGGACTTTGAGGGACTGAGGAAGCATTGTTTTGTAAACCCCCCCCCCACACACACACACAGTTTGTATGCTTTATATTACAGAAACCTGATTTTGAAAGTATCTCATCATTTTTCTGTCAGCGTATTGTTTCATCCTGCTGCTCAAGCACTGGGTTGGATGTTAGCTGGCATTTTTCCCTTTTTTCTGCTATTCCCTCATCACTTTTTGAAGTTGAAATTTTTTTAACACTTACCTGACTCGTAGTAATTGCCCTTACTGTTTCACTTGAAAAATAAATTCACTAATGTTCACAGCGCACTAAAGTTGTTAATTCTCTAATCCTCCTGTGTACTTCTCTCACCTTTTGAACTGTTTGCTTACCAAGAGTCACTCATGTTTGTTTCCAATTCAGTTATCTTAGTTGCATAATTTTAGTTAAATGTATGGACTGATGAAGTATCTATATGACAGAGGAAAGTTGAATGATTTGGAAAAACTCAGAGGCGTTTCTAAAAAGTTGTCACTTAGCTGTGGGATAAGCAACAACAAAATTGGGGGGCACATAGTATAAATATAGAGGGCTATTTTTTTGAACTCATATTTTTGCAATTTAAATAAGCGCAAACTAGAAATGGCTTATGTGAGTAGGTTGAGACTGAGCTTTTTTCTATGGATTCATATTAAAAGTAAAGCTGTGGCCCAGTCGGCTTGACTTAGTGGTTGAGCGCCCACTTATGAACCAATAGTCACAGTTTGATTTCAGGTCAGGGCACATGCCCACGTTGCAGGCTTGATCCCCAGTTTGGGGTGTGCAGGAGGCAGCAAATCAATGATTCTCTCTCATCATTGATGTTCCTATCTCTCCCTCTCCCTTCCTCTCTGAAATCACTAAAATACACACACACACACACTTTATTTATTTATTTAAAAAAATTAAAATGGAAAGAATCTGGCTAGTTTGGTCCTGTTTCTTTATCCTTCTGTTTAGGTATCCTCCCAGTATTTATCATTAACACAAAATTGACTTTCTTTTTCTGTTTAGAAAATTTTTTTAAACCTGTAGTAATTCACATATGGTTCTTAAGTTCTGCAGATCTCCTCAGTGTATTATTCTGAGTTAAAAAACAAATTCATTGAGTCATAGAAAGGATCAAGAGTGGAACTATATTTGAGGTAAAATAAAGAAATTTGGACTGATACTGGTTTGAGCACTTAAATTCCAGAGATCGGTATAGGACTCACTTATAATAAGGCCAAGATTGTAAATTAAGCTTCTTTAAGAACGAGCAGTGCAGGTTAGAGAAGGGAATTAGAAAAATAAAAAAATGAGGGTTTTTTTCTTAATGGAAAGTGGTACAAAATATCATTGCAAGATTCTTAACCCAAACCAGAATTAGCAGCGTTCCCTCTCTTCCCCCTTTCTCTCTCTCACTTCTCTCTCTCCAGTTGTTATAAAATTCTTATGTAGTTTTAAACTGTTTTATTGAAATATCATTAAATATAATTTTTTTTTAGTTTTCCTAACTCTTAACACCTAGTTTGTCTTATCATCTAGAGGTAAATTTTATAAAATTTTTCATAAAACTAGCAAAATAATACTTCATATGTACATGTAGCTTTCTTATACTTTTTTTTTTTTTTTTTTTTTTTTTTTCAAATTTTATTTTTTATTACAAAGGGTATTACATATGTGTCCATTTTTTTCCCGGCCCTAGACAGTCCCCTAGCCTCCCCTATTCCCCAGTGTCTTATGTCCATTGGTTAGGCTTATATGCATGCATACAAGTCCTGTGGTTGATCTCTTACCCCCCTACCTCCCGCCCCCGAACCCTCCCCGGCCTTCCCGATGCAGTTTGACACTCTGTTTGAGGCAGCTCTGCCTCTGTATCTATTATTGTTCAAAAGTTTATAATGGTCTCAATTATCCATGAATGAGTGAGATCATGTGGTATTTTTCCTTCATTGACTGGCTTATTTCACTTAGCATAATGCTCTCCAGTTCCATCCATGCCGTTGCAAATGGTAAGAGTTCCTTCCTTTTTAGAGCAGCATAGTATTCCATCGTGTAGATGTACCACAGTTTTCTAATCCATTCATCTACTGATGGGCACTTAGGCTGTTTCCAGATCTTAGCTATGGTGAATTGTGCTGCTATGAACATAGGGGTGCATATATCCTTTCTGATTGGTGTTTCTGGTTTCTTGGGATATATTCCTAGAAGTGGGATCACAGGGTCAAATGGGAGTTCCATTTGTAGCTTTTTGAGGAAACTCCATACTGTCTTCCATAGTGGCTGCACCAGTCTGCATTCCCACCAGCAGTGCACAAGTGTTCCCTTTTCTCCACATCCTCTCCAGCACTTGTCGTTTGTTGATTTGTTGATGATAGCCAGTCTGACAGGTGTGAGATGGTACCTCATTGTTGTTTTGATTTGCATCTCTCGGATGATTAGTGACTTTGAGCATGTTTTCATGTGTCTCTTGGCTTTCTGAATGTCCTCTTTTGCAAGGTGTCTATTTAGGTCCTTTGCCCATTTTTTGATTGGATTGTTTCTCTTCCTTTTGTTAAGTTGTGTGAGTTCCCTATAAATTTTGGAGATTAGGCCCTTATCAGATATGACATTGGCAAATATGTTTTCCCACACAGTGGGTTTTCTTGTTGTTTTGTTGATGGTTTCTTTTGCTGTGCAGAAGCTTTTTATTTTGATGTAGTCCCATTTGTTCATTCTCTCTTTAGTTTCAAGTGTCCTAGGAGCTGTATCAGTGAAGAAATTGCTTCGGCATATATCTGAGATTTTGTTGCCTTTGGATTCTTCTAGAATTTTTATGGTTTCCTGTCGTACATTTAAGTCCTTTATCCATTTTGAGTTTATTTTTGTATATGGTGTAAGTTGGTGGTCTAGTTTCATTTTCTTGCATATATCTGTCCAATTTTCCCAACACCATTTATTGAAGAGACTATCTTGGCTCCATTGTATGTTCTTGCCTCCTTTGTCAAATATTAATTGAGCATATTGGTTTGGGCCAAGCTTTCTTATACTTTTAAGACATTTCCTTTTTTGTATATATCTTGCCTTTCATGCTTTTTGACGAAGATCTTTAAATTGTATTAGAGAAATCTGAATGTTGTATATAATTGTAGTTTCAAAGTCTGAATCTTGGAAAAATTAACTAGATTTTAAAGTTCCAAACTATTTTCTGAAATTTTTTTCAGAAAACTGAAAATAATACTGGTATAAAATCATCTAGTGTTTCACTTTTTAGACACAAGGTGGTGCACTGGACTTACTGTCTGAAATTCTATTGATGAGTTTCTTCAACAGCCTTAAGATAAAACAGAACATTGTAAAAGTTCACTTTGGGCACTAAAGTAAATTATTTATGAAAGCAGAGAATTTTTATAGAGGGATTTAGTTTTATTTGATGGTAATCCAAGGGACTTTTACAGAGAAAATAAAATAATATATAAAATAATTCATTTTGCTGCACTATTAAAACTTTTTGTTTGGAAATAATTTCAGTCTTATTAAAATGTCACGAGGATAAGACTATTATTAGAAACATTCATATACTCTTTATCTAGGTTTACCTATCATTAACATTTTATCCTATTTGCACACCTTCTCTTTATATAGGTGTGCTTTTTCCTGAAATATTTGAGACTAAGTTACATACTTTACTCCTAAATACTACAGTGTGCTTTTCCTAAGGATGGTGGTATTCTGTTTTATATAACCACAATATAGTGTAACTGTAGTTAATTCAACTTCAGTATTTTAACATTGGTACAGTACTTTTATCCAATTGACCATTGGTATTTTAATTTGCCATTTGACTTAGTAAATGTCCTTTGCAGTGTTTGCCCCCCTCTAGTTCAGTAGTCTCATGTCAAATATAACGATTAATTTTTATGACTCTTTATCCTCCTTTATCCTGGAATGTTTCTACAGCCTCTCTTTGTCTTTTATAACATTGATCTTTAATCAATGTTTTCATTTTGGGTTATACATTCTCAGCTAGAATATTGCATGGGTGATGTGTCCTTAGTGTATTTCTGATGCTCATGGTCTTTTTTTTAACGGTAATGTTACAGTGTGTTTTTGTTCAAATCATTTTTTGTAAATTCAGTTGTATATGTTTAGAAGAATTCAGTGTCTATCATGACTGTGTAAGAACAAACATTTCCTCTTAAAGGAAGATATGTAGATTAATGCTTTCATTAGGTAAAATCTAATTTGAGGTAGTACGTTTTAACTTTATTCTTTTGAAAGTTCTTAATCCTATCTACTAATAGACAAACATGGTAATTGACCATACCTTCACTTTGCCTCCCATTGGCTAATCAGCACAATATGCAGATTAACCACAAACAAAGATGGAGGCTAATTTGCATACTGCAGGCAGGGCGGGACAGCACAGCACCAGCATGAGAGCCACCATGTGCAACCCCAGAAGCTGCCTGCCTGCCACCAGTGATTGGATCCGATCCAGGGCCGCAGGCCCCCATAAGCCCCAGAAGCTGGTGATCAGGGGGAGATGGGGGTCCCCTGCCCAGGCCTGACACCTCTGGCCAGGGGCGTCGACCTCCATCACCCTCTGATCGCAGGATCGGCCCCTTGCCCAGGCCTGACGCCTCCGCCAGAGGTGTCAGGCCTGGGCAGGGGACCCCCAGACCCTCTAAATCACCGGCTCCGCCCCCCACCCAGGCCTGATGCCTCTGGCCCAGGCATCAGGCCTGGTCAGGGAACCCCCAGACCCCTCTGATTGCCAGCTCCACCCCCTGCCCAGGCCTGACACCTCTGGCGGAGGCGTCAGGCCTGGGCAAGGGGCCGATCCTGCGATCAGAGGGGGATGGAGGTCGACGCCCCTGGCCAGAGGTGTCAGGCCTGGGCAGGGGGTGGAGCTGGCAATCAGAGGGGTCTGGGGGTTCCCTGACCAGGCCTGATGCCTGGGCCAGAGGCATCAGGCCTGGGTGGGGGGTGGAGCCGGTGATTTAGAGGGTCTGGGGGTCCCCTGCCCAGGCCTGAACCTGGGCCAGAGGCGTCAGGCCTAGGCCGGGGGCAGGGGGGGGACCGGCAAGCTGGTGATTGGTGTGAACTACAGAGGAAACACCTTTTCTGACCACTCATTGGCTAAGCTCCCTGTATGCCACTGGTAATATTCTTAGTAACTTACGTAATAAGAATCCAAAAAGGTGATCTAGTGTTTTTCACCACACTCCTGGCAAAAAAAACAAAGGTCCTTTGCTGGAGGGCTAAGAAATGTCATATCCTGCCTTAGCCAGTTTGTCTCAGTGGATAATGCCTCAGCCTGTGGACCGCAGGGTCTGTGTTTGATTCTGATCAAAGGCATGAACCTAGGTTGCAGGCTCCTCCCTGGCCAGGGATCAGGTCAGGGCTCATGCAATAGGCAACCAATCGAAGTGTCCCTCTCACATTGATGTTTCTCTCTGTCTTTCCCTCTCTCTTCCACGCTCTCTAAAAATCAACAGAAAAATATCCTCAGTTGAGGATTAACAACAAAAAATATTATCTTGATACTACTGAAGTAAAGGATTGATTTGAATTATACTGCTAATTTGATTTTGGTGTTACTTTAAACCCATAGCTTTCTTTTCTTTAAAACAATATATTTTACTCCAA